>NW_027331211.1:0-17240 GCF_022965805.1 Primulina eburnea
ATGTGAGAAATTTGCTAAGTTGATGCAGGAGAAATTTGAAATGAGCATGTTGTGTGAACTGACATTCTTTCTTGGACTACAAATGAAGCAACTGGAGACATGAACTTTTATTAGTCAAACCAAATACACGAAGGAGTTGGTGAAGAAATTTGGCATGGAATCGTGTTTAGCTGAAAGTACTCCCATGAGCTCATCAATAAAACTGGACACTGATCAAGGGGAATATCAGTCGAGGCGACAATTTACAGTAGTTTAATAGGTTCATTATCGTACCTAACTGCTTGTGGGAACCCGGGTTCTAATTCGAATCTATCTGGGATTAATCGGATATTTATAATAAATTACGGGTCAATTTTTTTTTTTTGCTTTTACATTAAATCAAATGTAAATTAAACATAACATGATCGGTATTATTCTAACAAACATAAGGTACATACAAGATCTGTTTGGTACCAACATACAACTAGTGTTCAAATCCAAGTACAAGTCTAGTACAAGAAGTAGTAATTTCTTCTACACCCGAGATCTCCACGCTAAAAAACTCTCTCTTCATCGTCGTGACCCTGTACCTGCCCCACCTGTTGTCAAGCACACATACACAAGACAACAGCTGGATAACTCCGGTGAGAACATATCCCAGTATAAACATGGATTCATGCAATGTTATAAATCATGTACAAAAGCATAGCATATAACATGAATTATAATCTAAAACATGTAAAAGAATACAAATCTGTATTCATCATCTAGTTCTTGACTCAACTCGTTTCTACTCTAGGGATCCCGGTGTGAATAAGACGGTCTGCCACCTACCCAACCACTCGGGGTGACGGTACATCTTATTCCTAGACTTCGGTCAACTCTGTATCGAGGGTCTACACATATAGCAAATCTGCTCCTATGCGTCGATACACCGAAACGTCTAGTTTTGGCCAATATGCCAATATCTCCTATCTCAGGACTCGAATATAAATCAATAAACAAGACATTACATAATCAAATGTAATAGCAATCTAGTAAGTGATTTAGGGAACTCGTATCAAATCTGAATCGAGTTGTGCAATCCCGTGACCACATGATTTATACCTTTCTTGTCGAATAGTCGGTGTCGTAGTCGAAGTCTCGAGTTCACAATAGCCAATACAAATCTGAAATGGTATGTGGATACACACAATATCAATCTCTAACTCAAAGAAACACATATTCCAATCAATAATAAATCTCGGTACAAATCGACGGCATAACAGCGTAATTCTCTGATACCGGTAACTCAAGAATATCATACTCAATCACAATCAACACATAATCTCATCTAACATCTATATACATGCTGAAATCTGCATATTCTCAATCCAACGCATGCTGGAAAATCGAACGTATAGCATACGGTCTCCGAAAATCAATCTGACAACGAATATACGATGCTCTATATATCAAGAACACATATTCGCAACAAAATCATAATTTCCCCAACATCTACAATCTGAATCATGCTGGAATTACATAAAACTTACGTCACCTTGTAGCCGTCAATGCAAGGAACACAAATCTTACCTCGGAACACAAATCGGATGGCTAAATCTTGCACAATCACAACTCTAAGATTAAAGAAATGAAAGCTCATCCCCTCAAGTGCTCTCGGTGATCTCAGTTGGAATGGAAGGGCATGAAGACACCTAAACATATTGCATGCAAAGGGACGAGTGTTCATGTTGTTCAAATGACACGCACTACCGCGGGTGCGGTTGCTTAAGAGCGCGGGTGCGCTGAGCTCTCGGCAGCAATATCATTTTCTGAATCTTGGTGACCGCGGGTGCGGCTCTTGCACGACCGCGGGTGCGGTCTCACCACCGCGGGCGTGGTCTTGCTCGCACCGCGGGTGCGGTGTTGCTTCGCACAATCTACCAATATTTCTGTCCAAACACCACGGGTGCGGTCCTTCCTGTACCGCGGTGCGGTGTGGCTTCGGCCCTGCTGCTCAAAATCTCATAATTCGTGCATTCTTATCTCTACAATTCTAACATCAATAATACTGATAATTCTCGAGCCTTACATTTCTCCCCCTCTTAGACAGGAGTTCGTCCTCGAACTCATAAATTAGTAATCATGCAAGTATATACAAAAGCAGTAAAATCAACTAACAGAATACTTACATCAACTGAATAGCTCGGGATGCCTCTGTCTCATCTCAGACTCTGTCTCCCAAGTTGCTTCCTCGATGCCATGACGACTCCATTGCCCTTCACAAGCGGAATGGTCTTAGTTCTAAGTTGTTTCTCCTTCCGATCAAGATCTGTATCGGTCTTTCCACATAGCTCAGAGTCTGATCTAACTCGGCTTCGTCAGGCTGAATGACATGAGAACTGTCTGGCGTATATTTACGCAACATCGATACATGAAAACGTCATGTATCCCAGATAGAAGGAGGAAGAGCAAGTCTATAAGCTCGATCGCCAATCTTCTCAAGGATCTCATACGGACCGACGTATCTAGGAGACAACTTTCCACGCTTGCCAAATCTGACAACGCCTCTGAAAGGTGAAATCTTCAAAATACTCTGTCTCCTCAATACTAACGGTCTACGTCTGATATTGGCGTACTTCGCTTGCCTATCCTGTGCCGTCTTCATTCGTTTTGAATGATCTTCACTTTCTCGGTCATCTCACGAATCATATCAGGCCCCAACTCTGGTACCTCAGAGATATCATCCCAGTACAACGGAGATCTGCACTTCTTTCCGTATAAAGCTTCGAACGGTGCCATCTCTACTAGTCTGATAGCTGTTGTTGTATGAAAACTCACACAACGGCAATGAATCTTGCCAACTAGTACCAAAATCTAGTACTACAGCTCTCAGCATGTCCTCTAAAGTCTGGATAGTCCGCTCTGACTGTCCGTCCGTCTGAGGATGATAAGCAGTGCTCAGGTGTAAAGTCGTACCCAAAGCCTGCTGCAAGCTGTGCCAAAGTGAGAAGTGAATCGTGGATCACGATCTGATACGATCGACTTCGGCACACCATGCAATCTGACGACCTCTCTGACATACATCTGCCGCCATCTGATGTCGATAGTCATCTGTACGGAATGAAACAGGATTTGGTCAGTCTGTCAATGATGACCCAAATCGAATCACAGCCCCGGGATCGAGGTAACTTCGTCACGAAATCCATGGAAATGTGGTCCCATTTCCATTCAGGAACAGACAAACTCTGAAGTAAACCTCCGGGCTTCTTTCTTTCTGCCTTCACCTGTGGCAATTCAGACACTTAGACACAAATTCTGCAATATCTGTCTTCATCTGTTCCACCAGAATTGTGTCTTCAAGTCATTGTACATCTTCTGCCACCAGGATGAATGCTGAACCGACTACAGTGTGCCTCTGACATGATCTGTCGTCTCAAATCTGAAACCTGGCACTACTAAGCGGTTATTCACATACAGAACAGAATCTCTAACCTGATACTCTGATATATGACCAGCTCTGACCATATCAATCGATCTCTGAACGCTCGGATCAGTTCTCTGTGCTTCTTTGATCCTCAAAATCAATCTGGCTCAATCTGAATCGCAGCAAGTCGCAACGGTCTACTCTCTGTATCAAATGTCAATCCAGACAAGCAACAATCTTCTACTAAATCGATACACCTACGTCGACAAGGAAAGAGCACATACCTTTCGACTCAAGGCGTCTGCCGCTGCATTCGACTTCCCTGGATGGTACTTGATCTCGCAATCAAAATCTTTCAGCAGATCAAGCCATCGTCGCTGCCTCATGTTCAACTCTGACTGAGAAAAGAGATACTTCAGGCTCTTATGATCGGAATAGATCTCAAATTTCTCGCCATACAGATAATGACGCCAGATCTTGAGTGCAAACAATCGCCGCCAATTCAAGATCATGAATCGGATAACGGTCTCGTGCGGCTTCAGCTGTCTAGAGGCGTACGCTATCACGTGCCCTCGCTGCATAAGAACACATCCTAACCCTCTGTGAGATGCGTCACAATATACAACGAACTCACCTGTACCTGAGGAATCGTCAAGACAGGCGCACTAGTCAGCCTCTTCTTCAGCTCTACAAAACTGGCTTCACAATCTTCGACCACACAAATGGCATGTTCTTCTGTGTCAACTGGGTGATAGGCTTCGCTATACTGGAGAAATCTCGGATAAAACGACGATAATACCCGGCTAGACCCATGAAACTGCGTATCTAAGGCACAGAAGTCGGTCTCGGTCAACTGATCACAGCCTCAACTTTACTCGGATCTACCGCAATACCATCTCCAGATATAATGTGCCCCAAGAAGACAACCTGTCTCAGCCAGAATTCACACTTGGACAGTTTGGCATACAACTGCTCATTTCTCAAAGTCTTCAATACAATTCTCAGATGATCTGCATGCTCAGTCAACTCTTCGAATACACCAAATATCATCAATAACACAATCACAAAATCATCTAAATATCTCTGAAAATGCGGTTCATCAAACTCATAAACACCGCAGGTGCATTCGTCAAACCGAAAGGCATAACAACAAACTCGTAGTGCCATACCTGGTTCGGAATGCAGTCTTCGGAATATCAACATCTCTAACTCTGAGCTGATGATACCCTGATCTCAAATCAATCTTCGAGTATACCGAAGATCCCTGTAACTGATCAAAAATCGTCGATGCGAGGCAAAGGATACTTGTTCTTCACTGTTGCCTTGTTCAACTGCCTATAATCAATACACAGTCGCATCGAACCATCTTTCTTTCTAACGAAAAGCACCGGAGCACCCCAAGGATACACTGGGTCTGATATATCCCTTGGACAGAAGATCTTCCAACTGTGCTTTCAACTCTTTCAGTCTATCGGTGCCATCCTATACGGAGCTCTCGAATAGGAACAGAACCGGGCATAAGATCTATGCTGAAATCAACCTCTCGAACGGAGGCAACCCTGGAATCTCATCAGGAAACATCTGCAAACTCGCAAACCACTGGCAGATCTGCCAATGCTGGGCTCGACTTCAGTAGATCTACTGAATATACGAGAAAGCCCTCTGCTCCTCTCTGAAGCAATCTACTCATAGTCAGAGCAGATACTAAGGGAATCCGAGATCTGGAACCCTTGCCGTAGAATTTCCACTCATCTGTCATTCGGGTCTGAATCTGACAATCTTGTGGAAACAATCTACAGTGGCCCTGTACTTGGTCAACATGTCTATACCAACTATACAATCAAAATCAGCTAAACCAAGTACTACACAATCAAGATCAATCTCATGCCCCTCAAACTGAAGCATACAGTGTCTAACAGTAGTCACAGATATCAAACCACTTCCCAACGGAGAAGCTATAGACACTACTGTCGACAAGACTCAACAGGCAATGAATGTCTCAATGCAAAATGTTCAGATATGAATGTATGAGATGCACCTGTGTCTATCAACACATATGCAGGATAACCGCAAAGAAACAGTTACCTGCAATGACGTCATCTGGCGCCTCCTGCGCCTGCTCCTCTGTCAGGGCAAACACGTGCCTGCTGTCTGGGAGGCTGACTCACGTCTGACTACCTCCTGGTCTCTGCTGGGTCTGTGTGGAGGTGGCTGAAAGGAGTGTACAGAGGATGCCTGTCTCTCCATCTGTGGCGCTGGTGCTGATGACCTGTACTCTGGAATCGTGTGCACCTCTCTGGGGACAAACTCTGGCGAAGTGTCCCTGTTGCCTACAGATGTTGCAGCGTCCCATAACTCCTTGACACTGCTCCGTGCATGTCGCCCTCCGCACGAACTACAGTATACGCCACTATAATCTGACCCTGACCTCTCTGTCGAGATCCACTCGAACTCGATGAACTACTCCCGATTTCTTAAACTGTTTGCCCTTAGCCTTCAGAAATTCCTTCTTGCCACTACCACTAGCTCCACTGTCAAAAGAGGAGGAGGTGGTGGAAACTGACGGCGTAGGCTGTGGCGGTCTCTGCCCCTGAACACCGTAGGAAGCCCTCGCTGCCTGATCAAGCCAGCCTCTGCTCCCTTCTCTGTTCAGTGCCTCTGAAAAAGTATAGGCCGTCCCGTGTTCACCAAAGTAAAGACATCGGATTCAACCCGTTGATGAACTGATCGGCCACTGCCTCGTCGTTCCCGGCCACATGCGGTGCAAATCGTAGCAATGCAGAAAATTTAGCAACATACTCCTCGATGTTCCACTGTCCCTGCTTCAGATTCGCAAATTCAGCTCCTTTTCTTTCGGTAGGAGACGGGGAAGAAGCGCTGATAGAACTCATCTTGAAGACTTTCCACGTGATGTCAATGCCTCGGTGCTCCAAGGCTCTCTTCGTAGTCAACCACCAGCTCTTGCAACCTCTTGCATCTGATGCCCTATCAACTTCACACGTCGCTCATCAGTATATGCCAAAGACTCAAACAACATCTCGATATCATCAAGCCAGCTCTCGCACTCTACTGCACTCTCTGTGCCCTTCAGTAGGCGGATGGAAAGACTGAAATCTCTTCAATAAGGTCTCCATCGGCGTAGCGGTACATCCATCTGTGCCCTGATGTGCTACCCTGCTACACCTGCTGCTCTGGCTGTGGCACTCGTCTAGGCGGCATAAATCTGATTATCAAACTGATTAGTACACAATCAATATCATCTGTCTCAGCCCTCCTCTGATCATAACTCTGATCGAGAATCGGTTCTGATTCAGGCTTGAAATGCTGTAAATCAATTCAGATACAATACAACATATAATAGGGAAAGCAAAATCATGCTAGCATCAAAAGCAAGGAAGATGACTCGATCTACCCCGCTCATTCTATTCTATCTCAGTCTACAGAACCTACAGCTCTGATACCACCTGTTGTGGGACCCGGTCTAATCAATCTTTTGGGATTAATTGGATCTTTAAAAATGTGGGTCAAAATTTTTTTTTGCTTTTACATTAATCAAATGTAAATTAAAATAACATGATCGTATTCTAACAAACATAAGTACATACAAGTCTGTTTGTACAACATACACTAGTGTTCAAATCCACAAGTCTAGTACAAGAAGTATAATATCTTCTACACCCGAGATCTCCACGCTAAAACTCTCTCTTCATCTCGTGACCCTGTCCTGCCCCACCTGTTGCCATGCACACATACAACACGACAACAGCCGGATAACTCCGGTGAGAACATATCCCAGTATAAAACATGGATGCATGCAATGTCATAAATCATGTACAAAAGCATAGCATATAACATGAATATAATCTAAAACATGTAAAGAATACAAATCTGTATTCACATCTAGTTCTTGACTCGACTCTTTCTAATCTAGGGATCCCGGTGTGAATAAGACGGTCTGCACCTACCCAACCACTCGGGACGGTACGTCTTATTCCTAGACTTCGGTCAACTCTGTATCGAGGGTCTACACATATAGCAAATCTGCTCCTATGCGTCGATACACCGAAACGTCTAGTTTTGGCCAATCTGCCAATATCTCCTATCTCAGGACTCGAATATAAATCAATAAACAAGACATTACATAATCAAATGTAATAACAATCTAGTATGTGATTTAGGGAAACTCGTATCAAATTGAATCGAGTTGTGCAATCCCGTGACCACATGATTTATACCTTTCTTGTCGAATAGTCGGTGTCGTAGTCGAAGTCTCGAGTTCACAATAGCCAATACAAATCTTAAATGGTATGTGGATACACACAATATCAATCTCTAACTCAAAGCAACACATATTCCAATCAATAATAAATCTCGGTACAAATCGACGGCATAACAGCGTAATTCTCTGATACCGGTAACTCAAGAATATCATACTCAATCACAATCAACTCATAATCTCATCTAACATCTATACACATGCTGAAATCTGCATATTCTCAATCCAACGCATGCTGGAAAATCGAACGTATAGCATACGGTCTCTGAAAATCAATCTGACAACGAATATACGATGCTCTATATATCAAGAACACATATTCGCAACAAAATCATAATTTCCCCAACATCTACAATCTGAATCATGCTGGAATTACATAAAACTTACGTCACCTTGTAGCCGTCAATGCAAGGAACACAAATCTTACCTTGGAACACAAATCGGATGGCTAAATCTCGCACAATCACGACTCTAAGATTAAAGAAATGAAAGCTCATCCCCTCAAGTGCTCTCGGTGATCTCAGTTGGAATGGAAGGGCATGAAGACACCTAAACATATTGCATGCAAAGGGATGAGTGTTCATGTTGTTCAAATGATAGCACTACCGCGGGTGCGGTAGCTTAAGAGCGCGGGTGCGCTGAGCTCTCGGCAGCAATATCATTTTCTGAATCTTGGTGACCGCGGATGCGGCTCTTGCATGACCGCGGGTGCGGTCTCACCACCGCGGGCGCGGTCTTGCTCGCACCACGGGTGCGGTGTTGCTTCGCACAATCTACCAATCTTTCTGTCCAAACACCGCGGGTGCGGTCCTTCCTGTACTGCGGGTGCGGTGTGGCTTCGGCCCTGCTGCTCAAAATCTCATAATTCGTGCATTCTTATCTCTACAATTCTAACATCAATAATACTGATAATTCTCGAGCCTTACACTGCTAGTCGTCCTGATATTGTATTTGATGTCTGTATGCGTGCTAGATTTCAGGCAAACCCTAAGCAATCATATTTTTCAGCTGCCAAGCGTATTTTAAAATATCTTAAGGGCACACAAAATGTTGGGTTATGGTATTCTAAAGACTCCACTTTCAATTTAGTTGGATATTCAGATGCAGATTATGCAGGATGTAAGTTTGACTGTAAAAGTACAAGTCGATCATGTCAGTTTCTAGGAGAAAGACTGATTTCTTGGTTCAGCAAGAAGCAAACATCCATAGCAGCTTCCACAACTGAAGCAGAATAACTTGCTTCTGGAAGCTGTTGTGCTCTTGGTTCAACAACAACTGAGAGATTATGGAGTTGACGATAAAGAATCGCTCATATTATGTGACAATACAAGCACAATTTCTATTACCTACAATCCAGTTCTTCACTCGAGGACCAAGCACATAGATGTCAGGCATCACTTTATCAGAGATCATGCCTTGAAGAAGGACATCAGACTGGAATATGTCTCAACTGAACATCAAGAAGCTGATATCTTCAACAAACCGTTGCCCGAGACTACTTTTTCTCACTTTCGCAATATACTTGGATTAATTGAGTTATCCTAATCAGTTTTACTGTTGATATATCAGTTGTTTTTGTATCATCTATCAGTTCCTTTGTCAGTTACTGTTCATTCAGTTTGTTATTTTATCCATTTGATTTCAACTGATGTCAGTTAATCATTTGTCAGTTATTATATTCAGTTCATGAGTTACTTATCAACTGATGAGATTAACTCTTTAGGGAAAATAAAAGACAAAGATAAACTAAAATACCATTTCATTCATTTGAAGAAATTAGTACAGATTATATCGAAAAATTCTTCTTCTATAAAAGACCTCCACTTGTTCAATCAACGGGTTAAATCTCCGGTGGAAGTCTTAAGGAAGCTATCGGAGTCAGCTATTCGCTCAAGGATCTTCCTTTCCTTCTGGAGCATCAGCTGGTAGACATAGTCATTTTCGCAAATGTCCACCGAATCAGCAACGTGCAATCTTTCCCGATATTTCTCCATTTTTGCCACTAGTCTGGGAGTGGTAGTCAGCCCACACTCCTGGAGAAACTGGAGTCCTTGTAGCTCCTCCCAGTATCAAAGGATTTTATGGAAGACTTCATCTTCCATATCAGCTTTTCGTTTTTCCAGAGCTGAGTTCATGAATTCTTCAGCCATATCTAGAGTCCTTGAGCTACCTGCACCTGCCATTACAGCTTTTGAATATTATTTGGTGATATTTTTGAGACAAAATGAGCTACTCTTACTTATAGCACAGAGTCAAGGAAGATGAAAGGACAAAGTCATTACGGCAGACGATTAACCTTCTAATTATAAAATTTTAATTAATTCGTCTTGATTAAATTCTCGTAATCTTTATATGCATTTATTTAGGGGGAATATTGATTTAAAAGTTTAACTGAGAAGATAGCAGTTAGTAAATCTTCAACTAAAAAGACACAGTTTCACAACTGATCGTTCAGCTGATTATTTCACTAATATTTTCACATAAGTTAACAAATTAACCATTTTATATTCCAAATTTAGTGACTTGACTGATTATCAAAGCATTAAATGCTATCTTTCAACAAATGATAGGTTGAAACGTGGACCCTTTTAATCCATGCATTTTCAACACACGATTTTACCATACGAACACACGTCCTTTATTCAAAATTTCCTGGACTGACACGTGTCCAATAATTCGAACAGTCACGTACATAAGTACTTTACCCGCTCCATTTCAGTTCTTCTTCCTTACACTTACCTAAAATTCTCAGATCAAAAGCCAAGTTTTCTTTTTCGCAGGAAATAATTCAGTTCTAATGGCAAATCAAATTCCCGCTCACATGTTGAATGCTATGGCTATCAATTTAGGATCAGTTCTATCAGTCGGAGAAGCCGATGTCAAGATCGTCTTTCTGAAGTTAGAATCAGCTGGGTTGAGGACATTTTTGGGGCATTCTTTGCAGGAGATCTATCCAAAGGAACTTTTTGACTTCTCTAATGGGAATATCAATTCTGATGGAAGCATCATCTCTACTGTCAATGGTCAGTTGTTGACCATCTCTGAAGAATCGTTTGGAGAAATGTTCTTATTGCCTTCTGATGGGCTGGCACACCTTGCTGAAGTTAAAGCATTTGATGTCGAAAAGATGCAAACTCTACTCTCTGCTGATGGACGGAAAATAAAGTTTCCGATCCAAAGAAGGAACTGAAGCACGAAATTCAGTTGCAGGCTGATATTGTAGCCAAGGGGTTATTGGGAAGGCAAGATCTTTTGCTGCACTTACCTTGGAAAAATTTCAATCCATTACTGTTATCATGGCTGGACGAAGACTGAACTGGAAGCACTTTATCTTCAATATCTTGAATAATATGTTTCAGTCCACCAAGAAGTCCAAAGGATTCGCAGTTCAGCAGAGTTACTTGATGAAAGTCAAAGGATTGGTGGCTGATGATTCAGAGAGATCATCAAAATTCAATGTTTTCAATGCCAAGAATGTTCACCCACCAAAGACTAAATTGGACATCTCTCCTGATCAATTTGTGAAGATAAAAAAGGAGATTGGGACGCAGCAGGATGTTTCCAAGACAATGAAGAAGGGAATAACTTTGGCTCAACTGAAAACAATCAAGAGAAAACTGATTGTCAGTGGATCAGATTCTGAGGAAACACCTTTTCAGTTGATTACTAAGAAACAAAAGACTCAGAAAACAAAGCAAGTAGTTATGTTGGCATCTTTCCCAGTTGATAGATTGAAGCAATCAAATGCCCAACAGCCTATTCAGGCTATACCTTTGAAAGCAATTTCAGCTAAAGATCAGTTACCTCCACCAACTGGTCCATCCAAGAAAGCTATCTCTTCAGCTGATAAGAAAAAAGATTCCGCAAAAGCTTCAGCTCCTTTGATCAATATCAATCGACCGACTATCTTTGCACTTGCTCGACCCAAAGGAATAATAATTCAGGAACGAGAGGACGCTACTCACTCTGGACTGAACATTCCACATATTTTTTCTGATGCGAAAGGAAAGGACAAATTGATCAAAGAGCCTAGGCCATCAAATGCCATTCAGACTCACATTGACCTTATATGGGAATAGGTCAATGCATTTTTGAGTCCAAACTGAAGGTTTATGATGCATGGACAAGGTTTAGAACTCACACTTTTGTTAAACAGTTTAAAAAGAAGTCAAAACTGAATACATTCATCAAGTTTGAATCAACTGTTCTAAAAATGTTCAAAGCTGCTACAATAGTTCAGGCATTGGGGAAAAAGAATTATTTCTTTGATCAAATCAAAGCCAAGAAGTTGGGCCAACTGATTGAAAAGCTGAAAAGCAACTACATTCCCACAATTCCAACTGATTATAATGATCGAGCTGTGCTCACTTAGCTGGACAACGATCATATTGCTCTGGAATCGCAGATAAAGTTTTTGGAAATGGATCAAGAGCTAATCAATCATGAAGGCACTTCAGAAGACGAAGAAGATGAATCGTCATCTCAACACAGAGAGCCATCCCCAAAACAAGCTGCTGCTACAACAGTAGAGCCAACTCAGGATGTGCCACCATCTTCTTCTTCTACCGATCCTCAACTGCACTCAGACGCTGACTTGACACTTGCCAATATCGATGAGATCATTCAGTCAGTCGCCCGAGAATTTCAATCAAATATGCCTTCAACTGAATCAGTTGATCCTCCAATAGATCAGGCAGCTACAGATGCTCAGACTGATGTGCCAATTCAATCAACTGTTGAGCCCATTGTAGAAAATGTTGTCACTGAGGAGGCTCAGTTGCATGTTAACGAACCACAGCAAGATTCAGTTGACCAACAGTCAGAACCATCAATTACTGACCCTCAAACTGTAACTACCGCAGATCAAATTAATCAGCACGACAGTCCATCTGCTGATCCAAATCAATCTTCTTCACCTCCTATTCAACAAGAAGTCAGTGTGCAAGACGTGCCAGAGCTGACACATGCTGAAACACAGGTTTCTGACCGAACTTTGGTAATATTTGATCAATCTACCAAGTAACAGGAACCAGGGCCGTCTGGACCAGTATCTCTTCATCCATCATCAGACATGGATTTAGTCCTTGATGAGATTCAGGACATTCAGCTCAACATGTCGAAAATAATGCAAGAAATAAAGAAGATTCAAAGCACTTAGCTTGCTCACTCTCTGAAGCTGAACTCCTCCAGTGAATTCAAAACAGGAAAACTGAATTATATTCAAACAGATGTGACCTCCATCTCATTTGCAATCGACGAGCTTAAGAAGAACAAAGGCTTAGCTGATAGTCTTTTCCTTACTCAAGACTCAATCATCAAGCGAGTAAAATCCATGGAGACATCTGTCTCAAAGAAAATCGACTTGCTGCAAACAACTATATTGACTGCTGTCAAAGACATTGCAGCTGATGTTAGGATTCTATCTCTCAAAGTCGATGTGCTTGACAAAAAGGGGGAAGCAGCTAGGTTGATGAAAGAATAAGTGAGGATACAACTGAAGAGACATTTTTGTCAGTTATTAGTTGAAGATTATTTGTTTTCTTTGTACGAATTTGCACACTAGAAATTATTTTATCTACAATTATTCAAAGCATTCTTTTACTTCAACTGATCAATTTATTATATTATGAGTTTTGTCAATCACCAAAAAGGTGGAAATTTTTGGAAACTAAATTTCAGTGATTTGACAAACTAAACTTCGAACTTACTGGAATAACTGATCAAAGGAAATGAGCTTAACTGACTAAAATCTTACAACTGTTAGTTGTCATTAGTTGAAGATTAATGTGTACCAGCTAAATCTTATCTACGTCGAATATAACTGACTGATCAGTAGGGAACTGATTAGTTGAAAACAATCAGTTATGAGTTTCCAACAAAGTATCTTTCAGCTGTTCTCTCAGTTGTACACGTCATCAGTTGAGAACCACAACCGACAAATAGTACAACAGACTGCAACTAGTAGTGGAATGCCGCATATCAGAGAATGCATTGTACGAATTTCAGAGAATATTGACGTGGCAATCAACGGATATAAAGATTCAAAAGATATTTATTATTACCGTTGAGAGGGAAGCCTATAAATAGCTGAAGAGGTCAGGTGAGAAGAGTAACACGCGAACTACCATTCTATTCAAGCTTGCTCTTACTCTGCTAAAATCACCACTCATATTCAAATATCAAGAGATCAATCTTATCAAATATATCAATAGTAATCAAGGCTATATTTACGAGCTTGTTAGCACTTTGAAATCTTTGTTAGATTCATTCAGTTGTGTCATATTCAGTCACGCACTGTAAAAGTTATTGTGAACTAAGAGTTTCAGTTTGGCAGTATTAAGTCCAAACTGAAGTGGGTCAGTACAACGTGTGTATTGGATCAAAGTCTTTTAGTGAAAATTATATCTTCGTGATAGAAGGGGTGACGTAGGAATTATTCTATTCTCCGAACATCCAGAAATAAATCGTGTGCTTTTTACTTCAAGAACTATCAGTTATTCTATTTTTCAGTCACTTTACTTCCGCAACTGTTTTTCAGTTAAACTGATTGTTATCGACTGACGAGATACCGAGCGCCAGTTTGTCATTAAACTGAACCCAATATTCAAATGGAATTTATAATTAGTGAGTGTTTATTCAACCCCCCCTCTTCTAAACACTTATCACCTTTTAACCGATCCATTCACTATACTTGTCAAATAATGTTTTTATGTTTGGTAAATGTTTGGCGATTTTACGATTTATACTAATTTCTTTTGAGTTGAAAATATTAGTTGGTTATTTTATTTTAAAAATAGTGTCGAGTTATTTTAAAGTATATGTATGTATATTTTGAATTATGAGGATTAAGGAGGAAAATAAATTTCTAGTACGTTTTAAGTCAAACGAATAGCAGACGATTCAACCACGGTCCTAGATTGACTGCACGATGGCTGGTTTGAGGCTAAGGGGCTGTGGCCGTGAGGGGAGGAGTTGTGCATGCAAGGGATCGAGTTTGGGGGTGCGTGGTTCTAGGTATTCTAGGCTCGGTCCAGTAGGGTGCTTAGGGGTTAGTCATGGTCCTATGAGGGTCAACTAATGTAATGCCCAAGATTTTTATCTGTTAATCTGCGAAATGATTTATTATGAATTGATATGATTAGGAGAGGATTAATCGGGACACGATTTGATTTGGCATGACAAGATGTATGCGAGGACAGTACACCTCGTGCATATGCGCTACCAGGAGGCGCGCATATGCGCGAAAGGGCAGAGGGCCTTGAGCATATGCGTGAAGTGAGTGTGCTCTTATGCGCGAGTGTGTGCAAGGAAAATTGCGAGTCCAGAGAACCTCGCGCATATGCGCGGTGATGAGGCGTGCATATGCGCGAGCTGCCGAGAAGTTTATTGCGGAGACCAGTAGGTCTCGCGCATATGCGCCGGTTGAGGTCGCGCATATGCGCGAGACGTGCAGCACATAGAATGGGCCACTTGTTCTTTCCCATGCAATTTATATTTTAAGCTATTCTTTTTCCTTCGAGATTCAGCAGCAAAAATCGAGGATAGCTTCAGAGATTGTGATTGTGCAAGATCCGTCCGTCAGAATTTCAATCCGGCTTCAGTACTGTTTTCCTATCGACACAGGCTTCAACTGGACGTAAGTTTTACTATGTTTTGTTGTGTTTTGAAATTATGGTATTGCCAGAATCAGATAGGATTCATATATGATGTTCTTGGCATGTTAGACATCGTAGAATCGAAGTCAGATTGAGAAACAGATTGATTATGGAATTGTTATGATTTTCAGAGTATATCGATTGATATCGGACATATTTGGATTATGTTAATTACAGATTGTATGGAATATTGGTTATATATCTTTTAATTATTATCTGCCGATGTTGTATTAACCGGGATATCGGGATTGTTCCGTTATGCCGTTGGTTTTGAGTTACATCCAGATTGATCAGATTGATATTGATTTGAGCAGTATATTGATATGGTACTATTGATATTGTCATTGCCAGATTGAGTGTTGAGAGACTTTGAATTCCAAACGGAACGGCGTCAGAACTACAATAAAAAAGGTATAAGTCAATGTGGTATCGGGAGAACGACTCGAGTATATACTTGAGTTTCCCTAAATCGCATACTATTGTTATTGTGTGCATTGATTTGAATTGATATGCTTGTTCTATTGATTTATAGAAAGCATGTATTAGACCATTATTAAATGAGTGATCTTGTGACATAGGTGTCGATAGTGATGGAATCGTCACTGGAACATTGCACATTGTCACAAGATAGTGAATTGGCGAAAGTGCCAAAGTCTGTGACGGATAGGTCAAGACACCGGATGCTTGGTTATATCGATGTTGAATAGAATTGGAGTTTCTTCTATTATGATATTCGATATGGAATGCCAACGTCTTGAAACTGGGATCCCTAGACTAGGATTGAGTCTAGTCTGAGACGTGGAGTCACGAGTCTGATTGACAGTTTTATATTGATTACGTTTTCAGATTTTTGGTACGTATTACTGATATCTATTCTATGATTTTACATTGTTTATATGATTGCATTTTTCATTGATTTATACTGGGATGTATTTCTCACCGGAGTTATCCGGCTGTTGTCGTGTTTGTATGTGTGCATGACAACAGGTGGGACGGGATCGGGGTCAAGGAGATGAAGAGAGATCATGATTAGAGTGGAGACTACGGACTTTGATTAGAGATAGGGTTTGAACACTTGATATTTAGTTGTTAAACATTGGTTTGAATGATTGTATATAGTACAAGACTTGTACTTTAATACTGACATGTATATTAGAATGTATTTAATACTGTATTTTAAAAAAAATTAGACCCTGGTTATTAATTGATTAATTGTCCCAATGATGATTAAAAACATGATTAGCATCCGGGTGTTAGAGTAGGTGTCCGTCGAGCAGAGTGTTGGCCGAGTGTTCACAATTAAAATCTATGTATAAGCAATCTTTATTTTAATAATATTTGAAATTATTGTTTGGCAAATCTTTATCTGTATACCCATGCTAGTTGCATAGATAAAGCCTTGAATATACAAATAGTAGAAAGAATATGAGATGCTCATATGATGAGTATCATGAAACTTATATTTGGAATACTGTATATTCTAAACAGTTCCTAGTCGATTCAGCCGCCGCTAAGAAGGATATAGGCCGCTAGAGTTCGAGACTAGTATCTGCGATGTGAGTACCATGTTTCATTGGTAGGGGACATCGTGATGTCCGAGCATGCAAATAGGTGCTCCTGGTAGAGTGCACTGAACAACCCTCCATAAAAGGACTTTCCAAGTGGTTCTCACTTATCGAGTGGAAACGTTCTGGTTTATGGTTGTACACCATTAGTCCTTATGACCCGGGACAACATTGAGACTCTATGTGCTAGCATTACACTTTGACTTGTTTACCAACTCTCAAGGGGTCATCAGTTGGCAAGGTTGGGTGTTTTGTCGAAACATATAGGAGTCGATACATTGTACTCGGGGATTCACTGCTTACCTTCGGGTATGGATATCCTATGTGTATCATGTGTATGTAGGTTGAAATCTCTG
>NW_027331212.1:0-78985 GCF_022965805.1 Primulina eburnea
GTTAAATTCTTGAGTTACTTTTGGAATAATTTATGGGCTTAACTTGTCACAAAATTGTTGTTTTCTACTACTTGTCATCCTCAAACGGATGGACAAACTGAAGTTGTCAATAGAACTTTGGGAACACTTTTGCGTGCTATTCTTAAAAGAACTTGGATTGACATTTCTATGGACTTTATTTGGGGTTTGCCTAGGACTAAGAAGGGGAGGGATTCTATTTTTGTTGTTGTGGATAGATTCTCTAAGATGGCACATTTTATAGCTTGTCATAAAACCGATGATGCTTCAAACATTGCGGATTTGTTCTTTAGAGAAGTCGCTTAGGTTGCATGGCATGCCTAGGACTATTGTTTCTGGTCGCGATGTTAAATTCTTGAGTTACTTTTGGAATACTTTATGGGCTAAACTTGGCACAAAATTGTTGTTTTCTACTACTTGTCATCCTCAAACGGATGGACAAACTGAAGTTGTCAATAGAACTTTGGGAACACTTTGCGTGCTATTCTTAAAAAGAACTTGGATTGACATTTCTATGGACTTTATTTTGGGGTTGCCTAGGACTAAGAAGGGGAGGGATTCTATTTTTGTTGTTGTGGATAGATTCTCTAAGATGGCACATTTTATAGCTTGTCATAAAACCGATGATGCTTCAAACATTGCGGATTTGTTCTTTAGAGAAGTCGTTAGGTTGCATGGCATGCCTAGGACTATTGTTTCTGGTCGCGATGTTAAATTCTTGAGTTACTTTTGGAATACTTTATGGGCTAAACTTGGCACAAAATTGTTGTTTTCTACTACTTGTCATCCTCAAACGGATGGACAAACTGAAGTTGTCAATAGAACTTTGGGAACACTTTTGCGTGCTATTCTTAAAAAGAACTTGGATTGACATTTCTATGGACTTTATTTTGGGGTTGCCTAGGACTAAGAAGGGGAGGGATTCTATTTTTGTTGTTGTGGATAGATTCTCTAAGATGGCACATTTTATAGCTTGTCATAAAACCGATGATGCTTCAAACATTGCGGATTTGTTCTTTAGAGAAGTCGTTAGGTTGCATGGCATGCCTAGGACTATTGTTTCTGGTCGCGATGTTAAATTCTTGAGTTACTTTTGGAAGACTTTATGGGCTAAACTTGGCACAAAATTGTTGTTTTCTACTACTTGTCATCCTCAAACGGATGGACAAACTGAAGTTGTCAATAGAACTTTGGGAACACTTTTGCGTGCTATTCTTAAAAGAACTTGGATTGACATTTCTATGGACTTTATTTTGGGGTTGCCTAGGACTAAGAAGGGGAGGGATTCTATTTTTGTTGTTGTGGATAGATTCTCTAAGATGGCACATTTTATAGCTTGTCATAAAACCGATGATGCTTCAAACATTGCGGATTTGTTCTTTAGAGAAGTCGTTAGGTTGCATGGCATGCCTAGGACTATTGTTTCTGGTCGCGATGTTAAATTCTTGAGTTACTTTTGGAAGACTTTATGGGCTAAACTTGGCACAAAATTGTTGTTTTCTACTACTTGTCATCCTCAAACGGATGGACAAACTGAAGTTGTCAATAGAACTTTGGGAACACTTTTGCGTGCTATTCTTAAAAAGAACTTGGATTGACATTTCTATGGACTTTATTTTGGGGTTGCCTAGGACTAAGAAGGGGAGGGATTCTATTTTTGTTGTTGTGGATAGATTCTCTAAGATGGCACATTTTATAGCTTGTCATAAAACCGATGATGCTTCAAACATTGCGGATTTGTTCTTTAGAGAAGTCGTTAGGTTGCATGGCATGCCTAGGACTATTGTTTCTGGTCGCGATGTTAAATTCTTGAGTTACTTTTGGAATACTTTATGGGCTAAACTTGGCACAAAATTGTTGTTTTCTACTACTTGTCATCCTCAAACGGATGGACAAACTGAAGTTGTCAATAGAACTTTGGGAACACTTTTGCGTGCTATTCTTAAAAAGAACTTGGATTGACATTTCTATGGACTTTATTTTGGGGTTGCCTAGGACTAAGAAGGGGAGGGATTCTATTTTTGTTGTTGTGGATAGATTCTCTAAGATGGCACATTTTATAGCTTGTCATAAAACCGATGATGCTTCAAACATTGCGGATTTGTTCTTTAGAGAAGTCGTTAGGTTGCATGGCATGCCTAGGACTATTGTTTCTGGTCGCGATGTTAAATTCTTGAGTTACTTTTGGAAGACTTTATGGGCTAAACTTGGCACAAAATTGTTGTTTTCTACTACTTGTCATCCTCAAACGGATGGACAAACTGAAGTTGTCAATAGAACTTTGGGAACACTTTTGCGTGCTATTCTTAAAAAGAACTTGGATTGACATTTCTATGGACTTTATTTTGGGGTTGCCTAGGACTAAGAAGGGGAGGGATTCTATTTTTGTTGTTGTGGATAGATTCTCTAAGATGGCACATTTTATAGCTTGTCATAAAACCGATGATGCTTCAAACATTGCGGATTTGTTCTTTAGAGAAGTCGTTAGGTTGCATGGCATGCCTAGGACTATTGTTTCTGGTCGCGATGTTAAATTCTTGAGTTACTTTTGGAAGACTTTATGGGCTAAACTTGGCACAAAATTGTTGTTTTCTACTACTTGTCATCCTCAAACGGATGGACAAACTGAAGTTGTCAATAGAACTTTGGGAACACTTTTGCGTGCTATTCTTAAAAAGAACTTGGATTGACATTTCTATGGACTTTATTTTGGGGTTGCCTAGGACTAAGAAGGGTAGGGATTCTATTTTTGTTGTTGTGGATAGATTCTCTAAGATGGCACATTTTATAGCTTGTCATAAAACCGATGATGCTTCAAACATTGCGGATTTGTTCTTTAGAGAAGTCGTTAGGTTGCATGGCATGCCTAGGACTATTGTTTCTGGTCGCGATGTTAAATTCTTGAGTTACTTTTGGAAGACTTTATGGGCTAAACTGGCACAAAATTGTTGTTTTCTACTACTTGTCATCCTCAAACGGATGGACAAACTGAAGTTGTCAATAGAACTTTGGGAACACTTTTGCGTGCTATTCTTAAAAAGAACTTGGATTGACATTTCTATGGACTTTATTTTGGGGTTGCCTAGGACTAAGAAGGGGAGGGATTCTATTTTTGTTGTTGTGGATAGATTCTCTAAGATGGCACATTTTATAGCTTGTCATAAAACCGATGATGCTTCAAACATTGCGGATTTGTTCTTTAGAGAAGTCGTTAGGTTGCATGGCATGCCTAGGACTATTGTTTCTGGTCGCGATGTTAAATTCTTGAGTTACTTTTGGAAGACTTTATGGGCTAAACTTGGCACAAAATTGTTGTTTTCTACTACTTGTCATCCTCAAACGGATGGACAAACTGAAGTTGTCAATAGAACTTTGGGAACACTTTTGCGTGCTATTCTTAAAAAGAACTTGGATTGACATTTCTATGGACTTTATTTTGGGGTTGCCTAGGACTAAGAAGGGTAGGGATTCTATTTTTGTTGTTGTGGATAGATTCTCTAAGATGGCACATTTTATAGCTTGTCATAAAACCGATGATGCTTCAAACATTGCGGATTTGTTCTTTAGAGAAGTCGTTAGGTTGCATGGCATGCCTAGGACTATTGTTTCTGGTCGCGATGTTAAATTCTTGAGTTACTTTTGGAATACTTTATGGGCTAAACTTGGCACAAAATTGTTGTTTTCTACTACTTGTCATCCTCAAACGGATGGACAAACTGAAGTTGTCAATAGAACTTTGGGAACACTTTTGCGTGCTATTCTTAAAAAGAACTTGGATTGACATTTCTATGGACTTTATTTTGGGGTTGCCTAGGACTAAGAAGGGGAGGGATTCTATTTTTGTTGTTGTGGATAGATTCTCTAAGATGGCACATTTTATAGCTTGTCATAAAACCGATGATGCTTCAAACATTGCGGATTTGTTCTTTAGAGAAGTCGTTAGGTTGCATGGCATGCCTAGGACTATTGTTTCTGGTCGCGATGTTAAATTCTTGAGTTACTTTTGGAAGACTTTATGGGCTAAACTTGGCACAAAATTGTTGTTTTCTACTACTTGTCATCCTCAAACGGATGGACAAACTGAAGTTGTCAATAGAACTTTGGGAACACTTTTGCGTGCTATTCTTAAAAAGAACTTGGATTGACATTTCTATGGACTTTATTTTGGGGTTGCCTAGGACTAAGAAGGGTAGGGATTCTATTTTTGTTGTTGTGGATAGATTCTCTAAGATGGCACATTTTATAGCTTGTCATAAAACCGATGATGCTTCAAACATTGCGGATTTGTTCTTTAGAGAAGTCGTTAGGTTGCATGGCATGCCTAGGACTATTGTTTCTGGTCGCGATGTTAAATTCTTGAGTTACTTTTGGAATACTTTATGGGCTAAACTTGGCACAAAATTGTTGTTTTCTACTACTTGTCATCCTCAAACGGATGGACAAACTGAAGTTGTCAATAGAACTTTGGGAACACTTTTGCGTGCTATTCTTAAAAAGAACTTGGATTGACATTTCTATGGACTTTATTTTGGGGTTGCCTAGGACTAAGAAGGGGAGGGATTCTATTTTTGTTGTTGTGGATAGATTCTCTAAGATGGCACATTTTATAGCTTGTCATAAAACCGATGATGCTTCAAACATTGCGGATTTGTTCTTTAGAGAAGTCGTTAGGTTGCATGGCATGCCTAGGACTATTGTTTCTGGTCGCGATGTTAAATTCTTGAGTTACTTTTGGAAGACTTTATGGGCTAAACTTGGCACAAAATTGTTGTTTTCTACTACTTGTCATCCTCAAACGGATGGACAAACTGAAGTTGTCAATAGAACTTTGGGAACACTTTTGCGTGCTATTCTTAAAAAGAACTTGGATTGACATTTCTATGGACTTTATTTTGGGGTTGCCTAGGACTAAGAAGGGGAGGGATTCTATTTTTGTTGTTGTGGATAGATTCTCTAAGATGGCACATTTTATAGCTTGTCATAAAACCGATGATGCTTCAAACATTGCGGATTTGTTCTTTAGAGAAGTCGTTAGGTTGCATGGCATGCCTAGGACTATTGTTTCTGGTCGCGATGTTAAATTCTTGAGTTACTTTTGGAAGACTTTATGGGCTAAACTTGGCACAAAATTGTTGTTTTCTACTACTTGTCATCCTCAAACGGATGGACAAACTGAAGTTGTCAATAGAACTTTGGGAACACTTTTGCGTGCTATTCTTAAAAAGAACTTGGATTGACATTTCTATGGACTTTATTTTGGGGTTGCCTAGGACTAAGAAGGGTAGGGATTCTATTTTTGTTGTTGTGGATAGATTCTCTAAGATGGCACATTTTATAGCTTGTCATAAAACCGATGATGCTTCAAACATTGCGGATTTGTTCTTTAGAGAAGTCGTTAGGTTGCATGGCATGCCTAGGACTATTGTTTCTGGTCGCGATGTTAAATTCTTGAGTTACTTTTGGAATACTTTATGGGCTAAACTTGGCACAAAATTGTTGTTTTCTACTACTTGTTATCCTCAAACGGATGGACAAACTGAAGTTGTCAATAAAACTTTGGGAACACTTTTGCGTGCTGTAATAGCCGAGCCCGGTGTACGGTACGGTTTAAGCTTTATTGTGTTTATTGGGTTTTATGATTTAGATGTTTAGAGTTGTGTTTTGGGCCATAGTATTATTGGTTATTGTTGTCTTGAGGTATTAGATGTTGTTGGTTGTTCGTTTCAATGTTTCGGTTCGATTTTCAGTTGCCTTGGTTTGTTCTTGGCCGAAGTGGTACCGCACCCGCACCCTTGCAAGGACCGCACCCGCGGTCATTTATGTTTGATTTTGATGGTTTTACCGTGAGGACACCGCACCCGCGGCAGTGTAAGCACCGCACCCGCAGTGAGACCGCACCCGCGGTAATTGTAGCACCGCACCCGCGGTCATCGTGCATGGGAATTTTGTTGGAATGCCGTGAGCTTAGCGCACCCGCGGTGCTTGTGTGACCGCACCCGCGGTGTAAGTATGGGTGAGATATTTAGTTGCTTTTTGGGAGTTGTTGGCCATACCTTACCTTATCCTCTTCTCCATTTCGAGATTTCCTCTCAATTCCAAGGGTTTTCCTCCATTTCTTTTGCTTCCTACCTTTGATTCTTGGATTGGTTTGGATTTCCGACTTGAGATCGACGTTCTCCATGGTATAAGGAAGCTTAGGTAAGTTTTGGTGCGATTCTATCATGGTTTTGGATATGAGTTGTTATAGGGTGTTGTTATTGTTGGTTTAATGGGATATTTGACTTGTATTTTTGGATATAGAGTTGATTTTGGTGTTGTTTATGGATTATTGTTGTAGGTGGTGTACCAAGAGCTAAGTTTGAGGTGTTCTATTGGTTTGTAAGTGGAATTTCATCCCTTGTGCTCACATGATATTATATGTATTGTGTTTCAAAGATTTTAAAGTGATATTCCCTTCAATTGATTCATTGTTATGTATTGATTCCATTGATTATCTATTGGAGCCATTGATGTCTAACTATTGTTAAAAGGGAATACAAGAGAAAATATGAGATTGTGAAAGGACGGCTTTAAATGCTATTCAGAGTTCAAATGTTTCTATTGGATTGATAAATATATAGCCAGAGAATTGCATGCAATTAGATGATCATCGACCATAGGCTTTTATCCCTCAGAGTTATCGGTTTATATCGATAGGGATATTAGCACCAAAGCAGAGATACTATTGATATCAATCCAACCAGAGAAAAGAGAATACCATCTTATTGCTATCTTATTGATATGCTATTGCTACAGTTATTGCTACGTTATTCACGTTTCAGAGTTGATGGTATTTATGATTTCAAAGTCATGTTTTACAGAGTATACTATGTATCATTGCTATGTAGAGTTCCACTTGCTGAGATTTATTCTCATTTCAGTTATTTCATGTGATGCAGATCAGAGTGGTGGCCCGGGACGTTGACTGTGGACTGGGGGTCATATGCATAACCTAGACTATTGTTTCTGATCGGAATGTTAAAATTTTGAGTTACTTTTATGACTATGTAAAATGTCAAAATGTATGTTTCTACTACTTCATTTTCAAAGATGAACAAATTTCCGCTGGAGTTGTATAGAACTTGGGTCACTTTGGTCAACGTGCTATTCTAAAAAGAACTTGGATTGACATTTCTATGGACTTATTTTGGGGTGCCTAGGACTAAGAAGGGTAGGGATTCTTTTTTGTGTTTGTGATGATTCTCTAAGATGGCACATTTTATAGCTTGTCATAAAACCAATGATGCTTCAAACATTGCGGATTTGTACTTAGAGAAGTCGTTAGGTTGCATGCAATGCCTAGGACTATTGTTTATGGTCGCGATGTTTAATTCTTGAGTTACTTTTGGATAGACTTTATGGGCTAAACTTGGCACAAAAGTTGTTTGTTTTCTACTACTTTTCATCCTCAAACGGATGGACAAACTGAAGTTGTCAATAGAACTTTGGGAACACTTTTGCGTGCTATTCTTAAAAAGAACTTGGATTGACATTTCTATGGACTTTATTTTGGGGTTGCCTAGGACTAAGAAGGGTAGGGATTCTATTTTTGTTGTTGTGGATAGATTCTCTAAGATGGCACATTTTATAGCTTGTCATAAAACCGATGATGCTTCAAACATTGCGGATTTGTTCTTTAGAGAAGTCGTTAGGTTGCATGGCATGCCTAGGACTATTGTTTCTGGTCGCGATGTTAAATTCTTGAGTTACTTTTGGAAGACTTTATGGGCTAAACTTGGCACAAAATTGTTGTTTTCTACTACTTGTCATCCTCAAACGGATGGACAAACTGAAGTTGTCAATAGAACTTTGGGAACACTTTTGCGTGCTATTCTTAAAAAGAACTTGGATTGACATTTCTATGGACTTTATTTTGGGGTTGCCTAGGACTAAGAAGGGTAGGGATTCTATTTTTGTTGTTGTGGATAGATTCTCTAAGATGGCACATTTTATAGCTTGTCATAAAACCGATGATGCTTCAAACATTGCGGATTTGTTCTTTAGAGAAGTCGTTAGGTTGCATGGCATGCCTAGGACTATTGTTTCTGGTCGCGATGTTAAATTCTTGAGTTACTTTTGGAAGACTTTATGGGCTAAACCTGGCACAAAATTGTTGTTTTCTACTACTTGTCATCCTCAAACGGATGGACAAACTGAAGTTGTCAATAGAACTTTGGGAACACTTTTGCGTGCTATTCTTAAAAAGAACTTGGATTGACATTTCTATGGACTTTATTTTGGGGTTGCCTAGGACTAAGAAGGGTAGGGATTCTATTTTTGTTGTTGTGGATAGATTCTCTAAGATGGCACATTTTATAGCTTGTCATAAAACCGATGATGCTTCAAACATTGCGGATTTGTTCTTTAGAGAAGTCGTTAGGTTGCATGGCATGCCTAGACTATTGTTTCTGGTCGCGATGTTAAATTCTTGAGTTACTTTTGGAATACTTTATGGGCTAAACTTGGCACAAAATTGTTGTTTTCTACTACTTGTCATCCTCAAACGGATGGACAAACTGAAGTTGTCAATAGAACTTTGGGAACACTTTTGCGTGCTATTCTTAAAAAGAACTTGGATTGACATTTCTATGGACTTTATTTTGGGGTTGCCTAGGACTAAGAAGGGTAGGGATTCTATTTTTGTTGTTGTGGATAGATTCTCTAAGATGGCACATTTTATAGCTTGTCATAAAACCGATGATGCTTCAAACATTGCGGATTTGTTCTTTAGAGAAGTCGTTAGGTTGCATGGCATGCCTAGGACTATTGTTTCTGGTCGCGATGTTAAATTCTTGAGTTACTTTTGGAAGACTTTATGGGCTAAACTTGGCACAAAATTGTTGTTTTCTACTACTTGTCATCCTCAAACGGATGGACAAACTGAAGTTGTCAATAGAACTTTGGGAACACTTTTGCGTGCTATTCTTAAAAAGAACTTGGATTGACATTTCTATGGACTTTATTTTGGGGTTGCCTAGGACTAAGAAGGGGAGGGATTCTATTTTTGTTGTTGTGGATAGATTCTCTAAGATGGCACATTTTATAGCTTGTCATAAAACCGATGATGCTTCAAACATTGCGGATTTGTTCTTTAGAGAAGTCGTTAGGTTGCATGGCATGCCTAGGACTATTGTTTCTGGTCGCGATGTTAAATTCTTGAGTTACTTTTGGAAGACTTTATGGGCTAAACTTGGCACAAAATTGTTGTTTTCTACTACTTGTCATCCTCAAACGGATGGACAAACTGAAGTTGTCAATAGAACTTTGGGAACACTTTTGCGTGCTATTCTTAAAAGAACTTGGATTGACATTTCTATGGACTTTATTTTGGGGTTGCCTAGGACTAAGAAGGGGAGGGATTCTATTTTTGTTGTTGTGGATAGATTCTCTAAGATGGCACATTTTATAGCTTGTCATAAAACCAATGATGCTTCAAACATTGCGGATTTGTTCTTTAGAGAAGTCGTTAGTGTGGGGACCCGGGCTCTAAATCTTTTTCTTGGGATTAAATGGATTGTTATTCTAAAATGTGGGTCAATTTTTCGCTTTTATATTTAAATCAAAATGTAACTAGACAAGCACAAGTTCTTTATTTAATTTACAACATACAAACATAAAATCTATGTCCTGTTCCGTATATCCTCAACTAACCAGTAATAAAATACAGTACATAACAAAAGACAACTACTGGTCCGTCTGCTAGGCCCGAGATCTCCACGCTAACACGATCATCTCTGTCTCGACCCAAATCCTGCCCCACCTGTTGTTATGCACACATACAGACATAACAACAGCCGGAAAACCGGTGAGAACACATCCCAGTATAAACATGTGAACATGCATATAAATACTATAAAACATGAAACATGCTGATATGAATGTCATTCATATAAAATCATGAAATGCGAGCCTAATCATGTCTAGATGCGACTCGACTAAAACTCTAGGGATCCCGGTGTGAATAAGACGATCTATCACCTACCCTCCCAATCGGGGTGACGGTACGTCTTATTCCTAGACTTCGGCCTGATCTGTATCCACGTCTACAATAGGGGGGTGATCTTCCCCTAAGCTGGGATAGAACCGAACGTCTAGAAGTCTGCCTGATCTCCAGACTGTCCTATCTTAATGCATGAATACAAAATCTGTAAACAAGCATAATCATCTAATGCAATGTAACATGATCTGTAAACAAAGCATAATAGGAATTGAATACAAGTTCTAATAAACATCTAATGCAATGTAACATGATCTGTAAACAAAGCATAACGAGATTTGCATATAAACAAATCTATAATAATACCTATATCAAGATATAAACAATAAAACTCGTATGTGATTTTAGTTGGGAAACTCAAATGTGATCTCATTTGAGTCGTGATTCCCCAAAACAAAGCATGTAGTATACCTTCCGTCGTAGAATTGCTGTCACAGTCGAGAAGATGAATCTGAAATAGAAATGACTTTCTAACACTTCTAATTCTACTGAGACCTCGTAGGAATGACTCTAAACTGAGACCTCGCGCCTCTATTTATAGACAACGATCGGAAGATCCGATCTACTTCGGACGATCCGATCTGACATACTTCGGACGCTCCGAACTCACTTCGGACGTTCCGAATCCTGCATGTCTTCCACGTCTCCAGCCAACTGTCTCGGATGATCCGAACTACGATCGGTCGATCCGAACTATTGCATGCCATCCATGTGTCCAGCCACCTGGCTCGGACGCTCCGAACTCCGAACGGACGGTGCGAACTCTGATCGTACGTTCCGATCTCGGTTCGGTCCTTCCGGTCTCACCGAAATATAAATACTCCAATATTCTCGATGCCGGTCAATCTAATTCTCAATAGATATCAACACTATCATATTCTCAATCATAATCCAATACAGTACTTCTGTCCTAACAAGTCATAATCATACTGAAAATCATATATGATATCATTTCTTATTTCTTATGGTTATGTACAATCTTCACAACATATCTATGAATTCGTACATGTCAATCATTGCTCTGGGCATTACATTTCTCCCCCTCTAAGACAGAAGTTCGTCCTCGAACTGAAGTAACCATACAAAGTATCTAAAACAGTTTGATAATCTAAACTGAATACATACTCATATCATATAAATAACTCGGGGTGTTTCTGTCTCATGTTTTCTTCCGTTTCCCACGTCGCTTCCTCAATGCCATGTCGACTCCACTGAACTTTCACAAGTGGAATGGTCTTCGTTCTGAGCTGTTTGTCCTTTCGATCAAGAATCTGTATCGGTCGTTCTATATAGCTCAAGGTGTGATCAAGTTCAGCTTCGTTCGGTTGAATAACATGAGAAACATCTGGCATATATCTGCGTAACATTGATACATGAAATACGTCATGTATTCCGGATAAGGAAGGAGGAAGAGCAAGTCGATAAGCTCGATCGCCAATCTTTTCAAGAATCTCGTAAGGACCAATGTATCGAGGAGAGAGTTTTCCGCGTTTGCCAAATCGAACAACGCCTCTGAATGGAGAAATCTTTAAAAACACTCTATCTCCCGCCTCAAATACTAACGGTCTACGTCTGATATTGGCGTACTTTGCTTGTCGATCTTGTGCTGTCTTCATTCGTTTCTGAATGATCTTTACCTTCTCAGTCATGTCACGAATCATATCTGGCCCAAGTTCTGGTACCTCTGAAACGTCATCCCAATATAGCGGAGATCTGCACTTCTTGCCATACAACGCTTCAAACGGTGCCATCTCAATGCTCGTCTGATAGCTATTATTGTAAGAGAATTCGCAAAGAGGTAGAGAATCTTGCCAACCAATGCCAAAATCTAGCACTACGGCTCTTAACATATCCTCTAATGTCTGTATAGTCCGCTCTGACTGTCCGTCTGTCTGAGGATGATAAGCAGTACTCAGGTGTAATGTCGTACCTAAGGCCTGCTGTAAACTGTGCCAGAAGTGAGAAGTGAATCGTGGATCACGATCTGATACGATAGACTTCGGCACTCCATGCAATCTGACTACCTCGCGAATATAAATCTCCGCCATCTGATCCTGTCTAAACGTCATTCTATAAGGGATGAAACAAGCAGATTTGGTCAATCTGTCAATAATGACCCAAATCGCATCGCAACCTTTGGATGATCGAGGTAACTTCGTCACGAAATCCATGGAAATGTGGTCCCATTTCCATTCTGGAATGGATAAACTCTGAAGTAAACCCCCCGGCTTCTTCCTCTCGGCCTTCACCTGTTGGCAGTTCAAGCATTTAGACACAAATTCGGCAATATCTGACTTCATTTGCTTCCACCAGAACTGTGTCTTCAAGTCATTGTACATCTTCCTGCCTCCAGGATGAATGCTGAACCGACTACAATGTGCCTCTGTCAGAATCTGCTGCCTCAAATCTGCAACATCTGGCACAACTAGACGGTTATTCACGTACAACACATGATCTCGTACCTGATATTCTGATACATGCCCTGATCTGACCATTTGGATTGATCTTTGCACATTCTGATCAGTTTTTTGTGCTTCCTTAATCCTCATAATCAAATTGGGCTCAACTTGGATCGTAAAGAGTCGTAGTGGCTTACTATCTGTATCAAATTCTAATCCAGACATACAGCAATTTTCAACTAACTTGTTAACACCTATCGTCGATAAGGACAATGAACATACCTTACGACTCAAGGCATCTGCTGCTGCATTTGACTTACCTGGATAATATTTGATTTCACAGTCAAAGTCTTTCAGAAGATCTAGCCATCTACGTTGCCTCATATTCAATTCTGATTGAGAAAATAGGTACTTTAAGCTCTTGTGATCGGAAAAGATCTCAAATTTCTCGCCATAGAGATAATGACGCCAAATCTTTAATGCAAACACGATAGCCGCCAATTCAAGATCATGAATGGGGTATCGAACTTCATGTGGCTTCAATTGTCTCGAGGCGTATGCGATCACATGACCTCGCTGCATAAGAACACATCCCAAACCTCTATGAGAAGCATCACAATATACAACAAAATCACCTGTACCTGAAGGTATCGTCAATACTGGAGCACTGGTCAGCCTTTTCTTCAATTCAACAAAGCTAGACTCACACTCCTCTGACCAAACAAATGGTGCATTCTTTTGTGTTAATTGAGTTATTGGTTTTGCAATACTGGAGAAATCTTTTATAAATCTTCTGTAATATCCGGCTAAGCCCATGAAACTGCGTATTTCTGGTACAGAAGTTGGTCTCGACCAACTGATCACAGCTTCCACTTTACTTGGATCAACAGAAATACCATCTCCAGAAATGATATGTCCTAAGAAGACAACTCTATTCAACCAAAACTCACATTTTGACAATTTAGCATACAGTCGCTCATTTCTCAACGTCTGCAACACAATTCTGAGATGCTCTGCATGCTCATTTCTGTTCTTCGAATACACCAAAATGTCATCAATGAAGACAATCACAAATTCATCTAGATATCTCTGAAACACTTGGTTCATCAAGCCCATAAATACCGCAGGAGCATTTGTTAAACCAAAAGGCATGACAATAAATTCGTAATGTCCATACCTGGTTCGAAACGCTGTCTTTGGTATGTCTATATCTCGAACTCTGAGCTGATGATAACCAGAACGTAAATCAATCTTAGAATAGACCGAGGATCCCTGCAACTGATCAAATAGGTCATCGATCCTAGGCAAAGGATATTTATTCTTGATCGTTGCCTTGTTCAACTGCCGGTAATCGATACACAACCGCATCGACCCATCTTTCTTTCGCACGAACAGCACCGGAGCGCCCCAAGGAGATACACTAGGTCTGATATATCCCTTGGCTAGAAGATCTTCTAATTGTGCTTTCAATTCTTTGAGTTCGATGGGTGCCATCCTATATGGAGCTCTCGAAATAGGTACGGTACCTGGCGCAAGTTCAATGCTGAAATCTATCTCACGAACCGGAGGTAATCCTGGGATCTCATCTGGAAAAATATCTGGAAATTCCCGTACTACTGGCAGATCTGCCAATGCCGGGCTCGACTTCTGCATATCTACAGCATAAACAAAGAAACCATCCGCTCCTTTCTGTAACAGTCTGTTCATAGTAAGAGCCGAAATCAAGGGAATCCGAGATCTGGAACCCTTCCCGTAGAATTTCCACTCGTCTGTCATCTCGGGTCTGAATCTGACAATCTTATGGAAACAATCCACGGTGGCTCTGTACTTCGTTAGCATGTCAATACCGACTATACAATCAAAATCAGCTAGACCCAACACTATACAATCTAGGTCAATCTCATGCCCCTCAAACTGTAGAATGCAATGTCTAACCGTAGTTACAGATATTAATCCACTTCCCAACGGAGAATTAATAGACACAACGTCTAACAACGACTCAACAGGCAATGAATGCAACAATGCAAATCGTTCTGAGATGAATGTATGCGATGCACCTGTATCTATCAAGATATAAGCAGGATAACCATAAAGGAGACAGTTACCTGCTATAACATCATCTGGTGCATCTTGTGCTTGCTCCTCTGTCAACGCAAACACTTGGGCCTGTTGCCTCGGAGGTTGAGTCACAGTCTGACTACCTCGGCCTCTGGGTGGAGTCGGTGCTGGTGGAGGCTGAAAAGAGTGAACCGACGATGCCTGCCGCTCAAACTGAGGTACTGAACCGGATGCTCTTCCACTCTGGCCTTGCTGTACACCTCTCTGTGGACAGACTTTGGCAAAATGCCCTGGTTGCCTGCAATAGTTGCATCTCCCTGTCACCCCTTGACACTGTTCAGTCGCATGCTTTCCTCCACAGGAACTGCAATAACCACCGATAAACCTTGAACTTTGATCAAAACCACTCTGTTTTGATCCGCTGGAGCTCGATGAACTGCTCCCTGGTCTTTTAAACTGTTTCCCCTTCGCCTTCAGCTGTTCTTTGCGTCCACTACCACTACCACCACTTTCGACTCGAGGAGGAGGAACTTGGGATGGAGGTAGTGGCGGTCTCGGACTCGGTGCAACATACGGAGCACTCCGTTGTCTAAGCAATCCTGCTTCAGCTCCTTTGGCACGATTCAATGCATCCGAGAAGTTATCGGGTCTCCCAGTATTGACTAACGTAAAGATATCTGGATTCAGGCCATTTATAAACTGATCCGCCATGGCCTCGTCATTTCCTGAAACATGGGGTGCAAAACGAAGCAAAGAAGAGAATTTAGCAACGTACTCCTCAATGTTCAATGGTCCTTGCCTCAGGTTTGCGAATTCAGCGCCTTTATCTTTACGGTAGGATACAGGGAAGAATCGCTGATAAAACTCGGTTTTGAATACCTTCCAAGAAATTTCGGTACCCCGCTGCTCTAAAGCTCTCCTAATGTTCAACCACCAATTCTTTGCTATATCTTGCAATTGATGGCCAATTAGCTTGATCCTCTTCTCATCACTGTACTCCAACGAGTCGAATAGCATCTCAATATCTTCAAGCCAACTTTCGCACTCGATGGCATTCTCGGTACCTTTTAAAGTGGGAGGTCGAAAGGATTGGAATCGCTTCAGCAACGTCTCCATAGGGGTCGCCGTAACATCCATAGAATCTCCGGATGTACTCCCCTGCTCTGGCGCTGCTGGTCGTAGAGGTACGGCTGCTCTTCTAGGAGGCATATCTAATAATCCAACTGATTAGTAAACAAGATATACAACTGTCTCAGCCATCATCTAGTCAGTTACCTCTGATCTAGAATCGGTTCTGATTCAGTCAATCACATGCTGAAATTAATCAAATACCAAACAACATGTAATAAGAAAGCAATAATCATGCTAGCACATCATCAAGCAAGGAAGAAGACTCGATCTACCCCGCTCATTCTATCCTATTTCAGTCTAACGGAACTATCGGCTCTGATACCACCTGTTGTGGGGACCCGGGCTCTAATCTTTTTCTTGGGATTAAATGGATTGTTATTCTAAAATGTGGGTCAATTTTTCGCTTTTATATTTAAATCAAAATGTAACTAGACAAGCACAAGTTCTTTATTTAATTTACAACATACAAACATAAAATCTATGTCCTGTTCCGTATATCCTCAACTAACCAGTAATAAAATACAGTACATAACAAAAGACAACTACTGGTCCGTCTGCTAGGCCCGAGATCTCCACGCTAACACGATCATCTCTGTCTCGACCCAAATCCTGCCCCACCTGTTGTTATGCACACATACAGACATAACAACAGCCGGAAAACCGGTGAGAACACATCCCAGTATAAACATGTGAACATGCATATAAATACTATAAAACATGAAACATGCTGATATGAATGTCATTCATATAAAATCATGAAATGCGAGCCTAATCATGTCTAGATGCGACTCGACTAAAACTCTAGGGATCCCGGTGTGAATAAGACGATCTATCACCTACCCTCCCAATCGGGGTGACGGTACGTCTTATTCCTAGACTTCGGCCTGATCTGTATCCACGTCTACAATAGGGGGGTGATCTTCCCCTAAGCTGGGATAGAACCGAACGTCTAGAAGTCTGCCTGATCTCCAGACTGTCCTATCTTAATGCATGAATACAAAATCTGTAAACAAGCATAATCATCTAATGCAATGTAACATGATCTGTAAACAAAGCATAATAGGAATTGAATACAAGTTCTAATAAACATCTAATGCAATGTAACATGATCTGTAAACAAAGCATAACGAGATTTGCATATAAACAAATCTATAATAATACCTATATCAAGATATAAACAATAAAACTCGTATGTGATTTTAGTTGGGAAACTCAAATGTGATCTCATTTGAGTCGTGATTCCCCAAAACAAAGCATGTAGTATACCTTCCGTCGTAGAATTGCTGTCACAGTCGAGAAGATGAATCTGAAATAGAAATGACTTTCTAACACTTCTAATTCTACTGAGACCTCGTAGGAATGACTCTAACTGAGACCTCGCCTCTATTTATAGACAACGATCGGAAGATCCGATCCACTTCGGACGATCCGATCTGACACACTTCGGACGCTCCGAACTTACTTCGGACGTTCCGAATCCTGCATGTCTTCCACGTCTCTAGCCAACTGTCTCGGATGATCCGAACTACGATCGGTCGATCCGAACTATTGCATGCCATCCATGTGTCCAGCCACCTGGCTCGGACGCTCCGAACTCCGAACGGACGATGCGAACTCTGATCGTACGTTCCGATCTCGGTTCGGTCCTTCCGGTCTCACCGAAATATAAATACTCCAATATTCTCGATATCGGTCAACCTAATTCTCAATAGATATCAACACTATCATATTCTCAATCATAATCCAATACAGTACTTCTGTCCTAACAAGTCATAATCATACTGAAAATCATATATGATATCATTTCTTATTTCTTATGGTTATGTACAATCTTCACAACATATCTATGAATTCGTACATGTCAATCATTGCTCTGGGCATTACACATGGCATGCCTAAGACTATTGTTTCTGGTAGCGATAATAAATTCTTGAGTTACTTTTGGAATACTTTATGGGCTAAACTTGGCACAAAATTGATGTTTTCTACTACTTGTGATCCTCAAACGGATGGACAAACTGAAGTTGTCAATAAAACTTTGGGAACACTTTTGCGTGCTATTCTTAAAAAGAACTTGGATTGACATTTCTATGGACTTTATTTTGGGGTTGCCTAGGACTAAGAAGGGTAGGGATTCTTTTTTTGTTGTTGTGGATAGATTATCTAAGATGACACAATTTATAGCTTGTCATAAAACAAATGATGCTTCAAACATTGCGGATTTGTTCTATAGAGAAGTCGTTAGGTTGCATGGCATGCCTAGGACTATTGTTTCTGGTCGCGAGGTTAAATTCTTTAGTTACTTTTGGAAGACTTTATGGGCTAAACTTGGCACAAAATTGTTGTTTTCTACTACTTGTCATCCTCAAACGGATGGACAAACTGAAGTTGTCAATAGAACTTTGGGAACACTTTTGCGTGCTATTCTTAAAAAGAACTTGGATTGACATTTCTATGGACTTTATTTTGGGGTTGCCTATGACTAAGAAGGGGAGGGATTCTATTTTTGTTGTTGTGGATAGATTCTCTAAGATGGCACATTTTCTAGCTTGTCATAAAACCGATGATGCTTCAAACATTGCGGATTTGTTCTTTAGAGAAGTCGTTAGGTTGCATGGCATGCCTAGGACTATTGTTTCTGGTCGCGATGTTAAATTCTTGAGTTACTTTTGGAAGACTTTATGGGCTAAACCTGGCACAAAATTGTTGTTTTCTACTACTTGTCATCCTCAAACGGATGGACAAACTGAAGTTGTCAATAGAACTTTGGGAACACTTTTGCGTGCTATTCTTAAAAAGAACTTGGATTGACATTTCTATGGACTTTATTTTGGGGTTGCCTAGGACTAAGAAGGGTAGGGATTCTATTTTTGTTGTTGTGGATAGATTCTCTAAGATGGCACATTTTATAGCTTGTCATAAAACCGATGATGCTTCAAACATTGCGGATTTGTTCTTTAGAGAAGTCGTTAGGTTGCATGGCATGCCTAGGACTATTGTTTCTGGTCGCGATGTTAAATTCTTGAGTTACTTTTGGAATACTTTATGGGCTAAACTTGGCACAAAATTGTTGTTTTCTACTACTTGTCATCCTCAAACGGATGGACAAACTGAAGTTGTCAATAGAACTTTGGGAACACTTTTGCGTGCTATTCTTAAAAAGAACTTGGATTGACATTTCTATGGACTTTATTTTGGGGTTGCCTAGGACTAAGAAGGGTAGGGATTCTATTTTTGTTGTTGTGGATAGATTCTCTAAGATGGCACATTTATAGCTTGTCATAAAACCGATGATGCTTCAAACATTGCGGATTTGTTCTTTAGAGAAGTCGTTAGGTTGCATGGCATGCCTAGGACTATTGTTTCTGGTCGCGATGTTAAATTCTTGAGTTACTTTTGGAAGACTTTATGGGCTAAACTTGGCACAAAATTGTTGTTTTCTACTACTTGTCATCCTCAAACGGATGGACAAACTGAAGTTGTCAATAGAACTTTGGGAACACTTTTGCGTGCTATTCTTAAAAAGAACTTGGATTGACATTTCTATGGACTTTATTTTGGGGTTGCCTAGGACTAAGAAGGGGAGGGATTCTATTTTTGTTGTTGTGGATAGATTCTCTAAGATGGCACATTTTATAGCTTGTCATAAAACCGATGATGCTTCAAACATTGCGGATTTGTTCTTTAGAGAAGTCGTTAGGTTGCATGGCATGCCTAGGACTATTGTTTCTGGTCGCGATGTTAAATTCTTGAGTTACTTTTGGAAGACTTTATGGGCTAAACTTGGCACAAAATTGTTGTTTTCTACTACTTGTCATCCTCAAACGGATGGACAAACTGAAGTTGTCAATAGAACTTTGGGAACACATTTGCGTGCTATTCTTAAAAAGAACTTGGATTGACATTTCTATGGACTTTATTTTGGGGTTGCCTAGGACTAAGAAGGGGAGGGATTCTATTTTTGTTGTTGTGGATAGATTCTCTAAGATGGCACATTTTATAGCTTGTCATAAAACCGATGATGCTTCAAACATTGCGGATTTGTTCTTTAGAGAAGTCGTTAGGTTGCATGGCATGCCTAGGACTATTGTTTCTGGTCGCGATGTTAAATTCTTGAGTTACTTTTGGAAGACTTTATGGGCTAAACTTGGCACAAAATTGTTGTTTTCTACTACTTGTCATCCTCAAACGGATGGACAAACTGAAGTTGTCAATAGAACTTTGGAACACTTTTGCGTGCTATTCTTAAAAAGAACTTGGATTGACATTTCTATGGACTTTATTTTGGGGTTGCCTAGGACTAAGAAGGGGAGGGAATTCTATTTTTGTTGTTGTGGATAGATTCTCTAGATTGGCACATTTTATAGCTTGTCATAAAACCGATGATGCTTCAAACATTGCGGATTTGTTCTTTAGAGAAGTCGTTAGGTTGCATGGCATGCCTAGGACTATTGTTTCTGGTCGCGATGTTAAATTCTTGAGTTACTTTTGGAAGACTTTATGGGCTAAACTTGGCACAAAATTGTTGTTTTCTACTACTTGTCATCCTCAAACGGATGGACAAACTGAAGTTGTCAATAGAACTTTGGGAACACTTTTGCGTGCTATTCTTAAAAAGAACTTGGATTGACATTTCTATGGACTTTATTTTGGGGTTGCCTAGGACTAAGAAGGGTAGGGATTCTATTTTTGTTGTTGTGGATAGATTCTCTAAGATGGCACATTTTATAGCTTGTCATAAAACCAGATGATGCTTCAAACATTGCGGATTTGTTCTTTAGAGAAGTCGTTAGGTTGCATGGCATGCCTAGGACTATTGTTTCTGGTCGCGATGTTAAATTCTTGAGTTACTTTTGGAATACTTTATGGGCTAAACTTGGCACAAAATTGTTGTTTTCTACTACTTGTCATCCTCAAACGGATGGACAAACTGAAGTTGTCAATAGAACTTTGGGAACACTTTTGCGTGCTATTCTTAAAAAGAACTTGGATTGACATTTCATATGGACTTTATTTTGGGGTTGCCTAGGACTAAGAAGGGGAGGAATTCTATTTTTGTTGTTGTGGATAGATTCTCTAAGATGGCACATTTTATAGCTTGTCATAAAACCGATGATGCTTCAAACATTGCGGATTTGTTCTTTAGAGAAGTCGTTAGGTTGCATGGCATGCCTAGGACTATTGTTTCTGGTCGCGATGTTAAATTCTTGAGTTACTTTTGGAAGACTTTATGGGCTAAACTTGGCACAAAATTGTTGTTTTCTACTACTTGTCATCCTCAAACGGATGGACAAACTGAAGTTGTCAATAGAACTTTGGGAACACTTTTGCGTGCTATTCTTAAAAAGAACTTGGATTGACATTTCTATGGACTTTATTTTGGGGTTGCCTAGGACTAAGAAGGGTAGGGATTCTATTTTTGTTGTTGTGGATAGATTCTCTAAGATGGCACATTTTATAGCTTGTCATAAAACCGATGATGCTTCAAACATTGCGGATTTGTTCTTTAGAGAAGTCGTTAGGTTGCATGGCATGCCTAGGACTATTGTTTCTGGTCGCGATGTTAAATTCTTGAGTTACTTTTGGAATACTTTATGGGCTAAACTTGGCACAAAATTGTTGTTTTCTACTACTTGTCATCCTCAAACGGATGGACAAACTGAAGTTGTCAATAGAACTTTGGGAACACTTTTGCGTGCTATTCTTAAAAAGAACTTGGATTGACATTTCTATGGACTTTATTTTGGGGTTGCCTAGGACTAAGAAGGGTAGGGATTCTATTTTTGTTGTTGTGGATAGATTCTCTAAGATGGCACATTTTATAGCTTGTCATAAAACCGATGATGCTTCAAACATTGCGGATTTGTTCTTTAGAGAAGTCGTTAGGTTGCATGGCATGCCTAGGACTATTGTTTCTGGTCGCGATGTTAAATTCTTGAGTTACTTTTGGAAGACTTTATGGGCTAAACTTGGCACAAAATTGTTGTTTTCTACTACTTGTCATCCTCAAACGGATGGACAAACTGAAGTTGTCAATAGAACTTTGGGAACACTTTTGCGTGCTATTCTTAAAAAGAACTTGGATTGACATTTCTATGGACTTTATTTTGGGGTTGCCTAGGACTAAGAAGGGGAGGGATTCTATTTTTGTTGTTGTGGATAGATTATCTAAGATGGCACATTTTATAGCTTGTCATAAAACCGATGATGCTTCAAACATTGCGGATTTGTTCTTTAGAGAAGTCGTTAGGTTGCATGGCATGCCTAGGACTATTGTTTCTGGTCGCGATGTTAAATTCTTGAGTTACTTTTGGAAGAATTTATGGGCTAAACCTGACACAAAATTATTGTTTTCTACTACTTGTCATCCTCAAACGGATGGACAAACTGAAGTTGTCAATAGAACTTTGGGAACACTTTTGCGTGCTATTCTTAAAAAGAACTTGGATTGACATTTCTATTGACTTTATTCTGGGGTTGCCTAGGACTAAGAAGGGATAGGGATTCTTTTTTTGTTGTTGTGGATAGATTCTCTAAGATGGCACATTTTATAGCTTGTCATAAAACCAATGATGCTTCAAACATTGCGGATTTGTTCTTTAGAGAAGTCGTTAGGTTGCATGGCATGCCTAGGACTATTGTTCCTGGTCGCGATGTTAAATTCTTGAGTTACTTTTGGAATACTTTATGGGCTAAACTTGGCACAAAATTGTTGTTTTCTACTACTTGTTATCCTCAAACAGATGGACAAACTGAAGTTGTCAATAAAACTTTGGGAACACTTTTGCGTGCTATTAATAGCGAGACCGGTGTACGGTACGGTTTAATTATTGTGTTTAGTGGGTTTTTGGATGGATTTAGTTATGGGCCAAATTACTTGGTCAAGTATTAGATGTGTGGTTGTTCTACTCACATTTTGGTTCGATTTTCATGCGGATTTGTTTTGGCTGAAGTTGTCAATATAACTTGGGAACCGCACTTTATGTTTGATTTTGATGGTTTTACCGTGAGGACACCCCACCCGCGGCAGTGTAAGCACCGCACCCGCAGTGAGACCGCACCCGCAGTAATTGTAGCACCGCACCCGCGGTCACCGTGCATGGGAATTTTGTTGGAATGCCGTGAGCTTAGCGCACCCGCGGTGCTTGTGTGACCGCACCCGCGGTGTAAGTATGGGCGAGATATTTAGTTGCTTTTTGGGAGTTGTTGGCCATACCTTACCTTATCCTCTTCTCCATTTCGAGATTTCCTCTCAATTCCAAGGGTTTTCCTCCATTTCTTTTGCTTCCTACCTTTGATTCTTGGATTGGTTTGGATTTCCGACTTGAGATCGACGTTCTCCATGGTATAAGGAAGCTTAGGTAAGTTTTTGGTGCGATTCTATCATGGTTTTGGATATGAGTTGTTATAGGGTGTTGTTATTGTTGGTTTAATGGGATATTTGACTTGTATTTTTGGATATAGAGTTGATTTTGGTGTTGTTTATGGATTATTGTTGTAGGTGGTGTACCAAGAGCTAAGTTTGAGGTGTTCTATTGGTTTGTAAGAGGAATTTCATCCCTTGTGCTCACATGATATTATATGTATTGTGTTTCAAAGATTTTAAAGTGATATTCCCTTCAATTGATTCATTGTTATGTATTGATTCCATTGATTATCTATTGGAGGCATTGATGTCTCACTATTGTTAAAAGGGAATACAAGAGAAAATATGAGATTGTGAAAGGACGGCTTTAAATGCTATTCAGAGTTCAAATGTTTCTATTGGATTGATAAATATATAGCCAGAGAATTGCATGCAATTAGATGATCATCGACCATAGGCTTTTATCCCTCAGAGTTATCGGTTTATATCGATAGGGATATTAGCACCAAAGCAGAGATACTATTGATATCAATCCAACCAGAGAAAAGAGAATACCATCTTATTGCTATCTTATTGATATGCTATTGCTACAGTTATTGCTACGTTATTCACGTTTCAGAGTTGATGGTATTTATGATTTCAAAGTCATGTTTTACAGAGTATACTATGTATCATTGCTATGTAGAGTTCCACTTGCTGAGATTTATTCTCATTTCAGTTATTTCATGTGATGCAGATCAGAGTGGTGGCCCGGGACGTTGACTGTGGACTGGGGGTCATATGCATACACCGTTGGAAGGAAGATTTTGGCATGATCATAGGAATGATGTTTTGTATTTTGTTATGTCATTTTAAATGATCATGTATTGTTATTTTGTAAAGATGTTTAAAGAAATGTATTTTGAAACTCCTTCCATATTTTAAAGAAAAATTTATTTCCGCTGCGTATTTTTATTGTTACGGGTCAGGTGTCACACGTGCTATTCTTAAAAAGAACTTGGATTGACATTTCTATGGACTTTATTTTGGGGTTGCCTAGGACTAAGAAGGGTAGGGATTCTATTTTTGTTGTTGTGGATAGATTCTCTAAGATGGCACATTTTATAGCTTGTCATAAAACCAATGATGCTTCAAACATTGCGGATTTGTTCTTTAGAGAAGTCGTTAGGTTGCATGGCATGCCTAGGACTATTGTTTCTGGTCGCGATGTTAAATTCTTTAGTTACTTTTGGAAGACTTTATGGGCTAAACTTGGCACAAAATTGTTGTTTTCTACTACTTGTCATCCTCAAACGGATGGACAAACTGAAGTTGTCAATAAAACTTTGGGAACACTTTTGCGTGCTATTCTTAAAAAGAACTTGGATTGACATTTCTATGGACTTTATTTTGGGGTTGCCTATGACTAAGAAGGGGAGGGATTCTATTTTTGTTGTTGTGGATAGATTATCTAAGATGGCACATTTTCTAGCTTGTCATAAAACCGATGATGCTTCAAACATTGCGGATTTGTTCTTTAGAGAAGTCGTTAGGTTGCATGGCATGCCTAGGACTATTGTTTCTGGTCGCGATGTTAAATTCTTGAGTTACTTTTGGAAGAATTTATGGGCTAAACCTGACACAAAATTGTTGTTTTCTACTACTTGTCATCCTCAAACGGATGGACAAACTGAAGTTGTCAATAGAACTTTGGAACACTTTTGCGTGCTATTCTTAAAAAGAACTTGGATTGACATTTCTATGGACTTTATTTTGGGGTTGCCTAGGACTAAGAAGGGGAGGATTCTATTTTTGTTGTTGTGGATAGATTCTCTAAGATGGCACATTTTATAGCTTGTCATAAAACCGATGATGCTTCAAACATTGCGGATTTGTTCTTTAGAGAAGTCGTTAGGTTGCATGGCATGCCTAGGACTATTGTTTCTGGTCGCGATGTTAAATTCTTGAGTTACTTTTGGAAGACTTTATGGGCTAAACCTGGCACAAAATTGTTGTTTTCTACTACTTGTCATCCTCAAACGGATGGACAAACTGAAGTTGTCAATAGAACTTTGGGAACACTTTTGCGTGCTATTCTTAAAAAGAACTTGGATTGACATTTCTATGGACTTTATTTTGGGGTTGCCTAGGACTAAGAAGGGTAGGGATTCTATTTTTGTTGTTGTGGATAGATTCTCTAAGATGGCACATTTTATAGCTTGTCATAAAACCAATGATGCTTCAAACATTGCGGATTTGTTCTTTAGAGAAGTCGTTAGGTTGCATGGCATGCCTAGGACTATTGTTTCTGGTCGCGATGTTAAATTCTTGAGTTACTTTTGGAATACTTTATGGGCTAAACTTGGCACAAAATTGTTGTTTTCTACTACTTGTTATCCTCAAACGGATGGACAAACTGAAGTTGTCAATAGAACTTTGGGAACACTTTTGCGTGCTATTCTTAAAAAGAACTTGGATTGACATTTCTATGGACTTTATTTTGGGGTTGCCTAGGACTAAGAAGGGTAGGGATTCTATTTTTGTTGTTGTGGATAGATTATCTAAGATGGCACATTTTATAGCTTGTCATAAAACCGATGATGCTTCAAACATTGCGGATTTGTTCTTTAGAGAAGTCGTTAGGTTGCATGGCATGCCTAGGACTATTGTTTCTGGTCGCGATGTTAAATTCTTGAGTTACTTTTGGAAGACTTTATGGGCTAAACTTGGCACAAAATTGTTGTTTTCTACTACTTGTCATCCTCAAACGGATGGACAAACTGAAGTTGTCAATAGAACTTTGGGAACACTTTTGCGTGCTATTCTTAAAAAGAACTTGGATTGACATTTCTATGGACTTTATTTTGGGGTTGCCTAGGACTAAGAAGGGGAGGGATTCTATTTTTGTTGTTGTGGATAGATTATCTAAGATGGCACATTTTATAGCTTGTCATAAAACCGATGATGCTTCAAACATTGCGGATTTGTTCTTTAGAGAAGTCGTTAGGTTGCATGGCATGCCTAGGACTATTGTTTCTGGTCGCGATGTTAAATTCTTGAGTTACTTTTGGAAGACTTTATGGGCTAAACCTGGCACAAAATTATTGTTTTCTACTACTTGTCATCCTCAAACGGATGGACAAACTGAAGTTGTCAATAGAACTTTGGGAACACTTTTGCGTGCTATTCTTAAAAAGAACTTGGATTGACATTTCTATGGACTTTATTTTGGGGTTGCCTAGGACTAAGAAGGGGAGGGATTCTATTTTTGTTGTTGTGGATAGATTCTCTAAGATGGCACATTTTATAGCTTGTCATAAAACCGATGATGCTTCAAACATTGCGGATTTGTTCTTTAGAGAAGTCGTTAGGTTGCATGGCATGCCTAGGACTATTGTTTCTGGTCGCGATGTTAAATTCTTGAGTTACTTTTGGAAGACTTTATGGGCTAAACTTGGCACAAAATTGTTGTTTTCTACTACTTGTCATCCTCAAACGGATGGACAAACTGAAGTTGTCAATAGAACTTTGGGAACACTTTTGCGTGCTATTCTTAAAAAGAACTTGGATTGACATTTCTATGGACTTTATTTTGGGGTTGCCTAGGACTAAGAAGGGGAGGGATTCTATTTTTGTTGTTGTGGATAGATTCTCTAAGATGGCACATTTTATAGCTTGTCATAAAACCGATGATGCTTCAAACATTGCGGATTTGTTCTTTAGAGAAGTCGTTAGGTTGCATGGCATGCCTAGGACTATTGTTTCTGGTCGCGATGTTAAATTCTTGAGTTACTTTTGGAAGACTTTATGGGCTAAACTTGGCACAAAATTGTTGTTTTCTACTACTTGTCATCCTCAAACGGATGGACAAACTGAAGTTGTCAATAGAACTTTGGGAACACTTTTGCGTGCTATTCTTAAAAAGAACTTGGATTGACATTTCTATGGACTTTATTTTGGGGTTGCCTAGGACTAAGAAGGGTAGGGATTCTATTTTTGTTGTTGTGGATAGATTATCTAAGATGGCACATTTTATAGCTTGTCATAAAACCGATGATGCTTCAAACATTGCGGATTTGTTCTTTAGAGAAGTCGTTAGGTTGCATGGCATGCCTAGGACTATTGTTTCTGGTCGCGATGTTAAATTCTTGAGTTACTTTTGGAAGACTTTATGGGCTAAACTTGGCACAAAATTGTTGTTTTCTACTACTTGTCATCCTCAAACGGATGGACAAACTGAAGTTGTCAATAGAACTTTGGGAACACTTTTGCGTGCTATTCTTAAAAAGAACTTGGATTGACATTTCTATGGACTTTATTTTGGGGTTGCCTAGGACTAAGAAGGGTAGGGATTCTATTTTTGTTGTTGTGGATAGATTCTCTAAGATGGCACATTTTATAGCTTGTCATAAAACCGATGATGCTTCAAACATTGCGGATTTGTTCTTTAGAGAAGTCGTTAGGTTGCATGGCATGCCTAGGACTATTGTTTCTGGTCGCGATGTTAAATTCTTGAGTTACTTTTGGAAGACTTTATGGGCTAAACTTGGCACAAAATTGTTGTTTTCTACTACTTGTCATCCTCAAACGGATGGACAAACTGAAGTTGTCAATAGAACTTTGGGAACACTTTTGCGTGCTATTCTTAAAAAGAACTTGGATTGACATTTCTATGGACTTTATTTTGGGGTTGCCTAGGACTAAGAAGGGTAGGGATTCTATTTTTGTTGTTGTGGATAGATTATCTAAGATGGCACATTTTATAGCTTGTCATAAAACCGATGATGCTTCAAACATTGCGGATTTGTTCTTTAGAGAAGTCGTTAGGTTGCATGGCATGCCTAGGACTATTGTTTCTGGTCGCGATGTTAAATTCTTGAGTTACTTTTGGAAGACTTTATGGGCTAAACTTGGCACAAAATTGTTGTTTTCTACTACTTGTCATCCTCAAACGGATGGACAAACTGAAGTTGTCAATAGAACTTTGGGAACACTTTTGCGTGCTATTCTTAAAAAGAACTTGGATTGACATTTCTATGGACTTTATTTTGGGGTTGCCTAGGACTAAGAAGGGGAGGGATTCTATTTTTGTTGTTGTGGATAGATTCTCTAAGATGGCACATTTTATAGCTTGTCATAAAACCGATGATGCTTCAAACATTGCGGATTTGTTCTTTAGAGAAGTCGTTAGGTTGCATGGCATGCCTAGGACTATTGTTTCTGGTCGCGATGTTAAATTCTTGAGTTACTTTTGGAAGACTTTATGGGCTAAACTTGGCACAAAATTGTTGTTTTCTACTACTTGTCATCCTCAAACGGATGGACAAACTGAAGTTGTCAATAGAACTTTGGGAACACTTTTGCGTGCTATTCTTAAAAAGAACTTGGATTGACATTTCTATGGACTTTATTTTGGGGTTGCCTAGGACTAAGAAGGGTAGGGATTCTATTTTTGTTGTTGTGGATAGATTCTCTAAGATGGCACATTTTATAGCTTGTCATAAAACCGATGATGCTTCAAACATTGCGGATTTGTTCTTTAGAGAAGTCGTTAGGTTGCATGGCATGCCTAGGACTATTGTTTCTGGTCGCGATGTTAAATTCTTGAGTTACTTTTGGAAGACTTTATGGGCTAAACTTGGCACAAAATTGTTGTTTTCTACTACTTGTCATCCTCAAACGGATGGACAAACTGAAGTTGTCAATAGAACTTTGGGAACACTTTTGCGTGCTATTCTTAAAAAGAACTTGGATTGACATTTCTATGGACTTTATTTTGGGGTTGCCTAGGACTAAGAAGGGTAGGGATTCTATTTTTGTTGTTGTGGATAGATTCTCTAAGATGGCACATTTTATAGCTTGTCATAAAACCGATGATGCTTCAAACATTGCGGATTTGTTCTTTAGAGAAGTCGTTAGGTTGCATGGCATGCCTAGGACTATTGTTTCTGGTCGCGATGTTAAATTCTTGAGTTACTTTTGGAAGACTTTATGGGCTAAACCTGGCACAAAATTGTTGTTTTCTACTACTTGTCATCCTCAAACGGATGGACAAACTGAAGTTGTCAATAGAACTTTGGGAACACTTTTGCGTGCTATTCTTAAAAAGAACTTGGATTGACATTTCTATGGACTTTATTTTGGGGTTGCCTAGGACTAAGAAGGGTAGGGATTCTATTTTTGTTGTTGTGGATAGATTCTCTAAGATGGCACATTTTATAGCTTGTCATAAAACCGATGATGCTTCAAACATTGCGGATTTGTTCTTTAGAGAAGTCGTTAGGTTGCATGGCATGCCTAGGACTATTGTTTCTGGTCGCGATGTTAAATTCTTGAGTTACTTTTGGAAGACTTTATGGGCTAAACTTGGCACAAAATTGTTGTTTTCTACTACTTGTCATCCTCAAACGGATGGACAAACTGAAGTTGTCAATAGAACTTTGGGAACACTTTTGCGTGCTATTCTTAAAAAGAACTTGGATTGACATTTCTATGGACTTTATTTTGGGGTTGCCTAGGACTAAGAAGGGTAGGGATTCTATTTTTGTTGTTGTGGATAGATTCTCTAAGATGGCACATTTTATAGCTTGTCATAAAACCAATGATGCTTCAAACATTGCGGATTTGTTCTTTAGAGAAGTCGTTAGGTTGCATGGCATGCCTAGGACTATTGTTTCTGGTCGCGATGTTAAATTCTTGAGTTACTTTTGGAAGACTTTATGGGCTAAACTTGGCACAAAATTGTTGTTTTCTACTACTTGTCATCCTCAAACGGATGGACAAACTGAAGTTGTCAATAGAACTTTGGGAACACTTTTGCGTGCTATTCTTAAAAAGAACTTGGATTGACATTTCTATGGACTTTATTTTGGGGTTGCCTAGGACTAAGAAGGGGAGGGATTCTATTTTTGTTGTTGTGGATAGATTATCTAAGATGGCACATTTTCTAGCTTGTCATAAAACCGATGATGCTTCAAACATTGCGGATTTGTTCTTTAGAGAAGTCGTTAGGTTGCATGGCATGTCTAGGACTATTGTTTCTGGTCGCGATGTTAAATTCTTGAGTTACTTTTGGAAGACTTTATGGGCTAAACCTGACACAAAATTGTTGTTTTCTACTACTTGTCATCCTCAAACGGATGGACAAACTGAAGTTGTCAATAGAACTTTGGGAACACTTTTGCGTGCTATTCTTAAAAAGAACTTGGATTGACATTTCTATGGACTTTATTTTGGGGTTGCCTAGGACTAAGAAGGGTAGGGATTCTATTTTTGTTGTTGTGGATAGATTCTCTAAGATGGCACATTTTATAGCTTGTCATAAAACCGATGATGCTTCAAACATTGCGGATTTGTTCTTTAGAGAAGTCGTTAGGTTGCATGGCATGCCTAGGACTATTGTTTCTGGTCGCGATGTTAAATTCTTGAGTTACTTTTGGAAGACTTTATGGGCTAAACTTGGCACAAAATTGTTGTTTTCTACTACTTGTCATCCTCAAACGGATGGACAAACTGAAGTTGTCAATAGAACTTTGGGAACACTTTTGCGTGCTGTAATAGCCGAGCCCGGTGTACGGTACGGTTTACGCTTATTGGTTTATTGGTTTATGACTTAGATGTTTAGAGTTGTGTGTTTGGGCCATAGTATTATTGGTTATTGTTGTCTTGAGGTATTAGATGTTGTTGGTTGTTCGTTTCAGTGTTTCGGTTCGATTTTCAGTTGCCTTGGTTTGTTCTTGGCCGAAGTGGTACCGCACCCGCACCCTTGCAAGGACCGCACCCGCGGTCATTTATGTTTGATTTTGATGGTTTTACCGTGAGGACACCGCACCCGCGGCAGTGTAAGCACCGCACCCGCGGTGAGACCGCACCCGCGGTAATTGTAGCACCGCACCCGCGGTCATCGTGCATGGGAATTTTGTTGGAATGCCGTGAGCTTAGCGCACCCGCGGTGCTTGTGTGACCGCACCCGCGGTGTAAGTATGGGCGAGATATTTAGTTGCTTTTTGGGAGTTGTTGGCCATACCTTACCTTATCCTCTTCTCCATTTCGAGATTTCCTCTCAATTCCAAGGGTTTTCCTCCATTTCTTTTGCTTCCTACCTTTGATTCTTGGATTGGTTTGGATTTCCGACTTGAGATCGACGTTCTCCATGGTATAAGGAAGCTTAGGTAAGTTTTTGGTGCGATTCTATCATGGTTTTGGATATGAGTTGTTATAGGGTGTTGTTATTGTTGGTTTAATGGGATATTTGACTTGTATTTTTGGATATAGAGTTGATTTTGGTGTTGTTTATGGATTATTGTTGTAGGTGGTGTACCAAGAGCTAAGTTTGAGGTGTTCTATTGGTTTGTAAGAGGAATTTCATCCCTTGTGCTCACATGATATTATATGTATTGTGTTTCAAAGATTTTAAAGTGATATTCCCTTCAATTGATTCATTGTTATGTATTGATTCCATTGATTATCTATTGGAGGCATTGATGTCTCACTATTGTTAAAAGGGAATACAAGAGAAAATATGAGATTGTGAAAGGACGGCTTTAAATGCTATTCAGAGTTCAAATGTTTCTATTGGATTGATAAATATATAGCCAGAGAATTGCATGCAATTAGATGATCATCGACCATAGGCTTTTATCCCTCAGAGTTATCGGTTTATATCGATAGGGATATTAGCACCAGAGCAGAGATACTATTGATATCAATCCAACCAGAGAAAAGAGAATACCATCTTATTGCTATCTTATTGATATGCTATTGCTACAGTTATTGCTACGTTATTCACGTTTCAGAGTTGATGGTATTTATGATTTCAAAGTCATGTTTTACAGAGTATACTATGTATCATTGCTATGTAGAGTTTCACTTGCTGAGATTTATTCTCATTTCAGTTATTTCATGTGATGCAGATCAGAGTGGTGGCCCGGGACGTTGACTGTGGACTGGGGGTCATATGCATACACCGTTGGAAGGAAGATTTTGGCATGATCATAGGAATGATGTTTTGTATTTTGTGATGTCATTTTAAAGGATCATGTATTGTTATTTTGTAAAGATGTTTAAAGAAATGTATTTTGAAACTCCTTCCATATTTTAAAGAAAAATTTATTTCCGCTGCGTATTTTTATTGTTACGGGTCAGGGTGTCACACGTGCTATTCTTAAAAAGAACTTGGATTGACATTCATAGACTTTATTTTGGGGTTGCCTAGGACTAAGAAGGGTAGGGATTCTTTTTTTGTTGTTGTGGATAGATTATCTAAGATGGCACATTTTATAGCTTGTCATAAAACAAATGATGCTTCAAACATTACGGATTTGTTCTTTAGAGAAGTCGTTAGGTTGCATGGCATGCCTAGGACTATTGTTTCTGGTCGCGATGTTAAATTCTTTAGTTACTTTTGGAAGACTTTAAGGGCTAAACTTGGCACAAAATTATTGTTTTCTACTACTTGTCATCCTCAAACGGATGGACAAACTGAAGTTGTCAATAGAACTTTGGGAACACTTTTGCGTGCTATTCTTAAAAAGAACTTGGATTGACATTTCTATGGACTTTATTTTGGGGTTGCCTAGGACTAAGAAGGGGAGGGATTCTATTTTTGTTGTTGTGGATAGATTATCTAAGATGGCACATTTTCTAGCTTGTCATAAAACCGATGATGCTTCAAACATTGCGGATTTGTTCTTTAGAGAAGTCGTTAGGTTGCATGGCATGCCTAGGACTATTGTTTCTGGTCAGCGATGTTAAATTCTTGAGTTACTTTTGGAAGACTTTATGGGCTAAACCTGACACAAAATTGTTGTTTTCTACTACTTGTCATCCTCAAACGGATGGACAAACTGAAGTTGTCAATAGAACTTTGGGAACACTTTTGCGTGCTATTCTTAAAAAGAACTTGGATTGACATTTCTATGGACTTTATTTTGGGGTTGCCTAGGACTAAGAAGGGGAGGGATTCTATTTTTGTTGTTGTGGATAGATTCTCTAAGATGGCACATTTTATAGCTTGTCATAAAACCGATGATGCTTCAAACATTGCGGATTTGTTCTTTAGAGAAGTCGTTAGGTTGCATGGCATGCCTAGGACTATTGTTTCTGGTCGCGATGTTAAATTCTTGAGTTACTTTTGGAAGACTTTATGGGCTAAACCTGACACAAAATTGTTGTTTTCTACTACTTGTCATCCTCAAACGGATGGACAAACTGAAGTTGTCAATAGAACTTTGGGAACACTTTTGCGTGCTATTCTTAAAAAGAACTTGGATTGACATTTCTATGGACTTTATTTTGGGGTTGCCTAGGACTAAGAAGGGTAGGGATTCTATTTTTGTTGTTGTGGATAGATTCTCTAAGATGGCACATTTTATAGCTTGTCATAAAACCGATGATGCTTCAAACATTGCGGATTTGTTCTTTAGAGAAGTCGTTAGGTTGCATGGCATGCCTAGGACTATTGTTTCTGGTCGCGATGTTAAATTCTTGAGTTACTTTTGGAATACTTTATGGGCTAAACTTGGGACAAAATTGTTGTTTTCTACTACTTGTTATCCTCAAACGGATGGACAAACTGAAGTTGTCAATAAAACTTTGGGAACACTTTTGCGTGCTGTAATAGCCGAGCCCGGTGTACGGTACGGTTTAAGCTTTATTGTGTTTATTGGGTTTTATGATTTAGATGTTTAGAGTTGTGTTTTGGGCCATAGTATTATTGGTTATTGTTGTCTTGAGGTATTAGATGTTGTTGGTTGTTCGTTTCAGTGTTTCGGTTCGATTTTCAGTTGCCTTGGTTTGTTCTTGGCCGAAGTGGTACCGCACCCGCACCCTTGCAAGGACCGCACCCGCGGTCATTTATGTTTGATTTTGATGGTTTTACCGTGAGGACACCGCACCCGCGGCAGTGTAAGCACCGCACCCGCGGTGAGACCGCACCCGCGGTAATTGTAGCACCGCACCCGCAGTCATCGTGCATGGGAATTTTGTTGGAATGCCGTGAGCTTAGCGCACCCGCGGTGCTTGTGTGACCGCACCCGCGGTGTAAGTATGGGCGAGATATTTAGTTGCTTTTTGGGAGTTGTTGGCCATACCTTACCTTATCCTCTTCTCCATTTCGAGATTTCCTCTCAATTCCAAGGGTTTTCCTCCATTTCTTTTGCTTCCTACCTTTGATTCTTGGATTGGTTTGGATTTCCGACTTGAGATCGACGTTCTCCATGGTATAAGGAAGCTTAGGTAAGTTTTTGGTGCGATTCTATCATGGTTTTGGATATGAGTTGTTATAGGGTGTTGTTATTGTTGGTTTAATGGGATATTTGACTTGTATTTTTGGATATAGAGTTGATTTTGGTGTTGTTTATGGATTATTGTTGTAGGTGGTGTACCAAGAGCTAAGTTTGAGGTGTTCTATTTTTGGCATGATCATAGGAATGATGTTTTGCATTTTGTTATGTCATTTTAAAGGATCATGTATTGTTATTTTGTAAAGATGTTTAAAGAAATGTATTTTGAAACTCCTTCCATATTTTAAAGAAAAATTTATTTCCGCTGCGTATTTTTATTGTTACGGGTCAGGGTGTCACACGTGCTATTCTTAAAAAGAACTTGGATTGACATTCATAGACTTTATTTTGGGGTTGCCTAGGACTAAGAAGGGTAGGGATTCTTTTTTTGTTGTTGTGGATAGATTATCTAAGATGGCACATTTTATAGCTTGTCATAAAACAAATAATGCTTCAAACATTACGGATTTGTTCTTTAGAGAAGTCGTTAGGTTGCATGGCATGCCTAGGACTATTGTTTCTGGTCGCGATGTTAAATTCTTTAGTTACTTTTGGAAGACTTTAAGGGCTAAACTTGGCACAAAATTATTGTTTTCTACTACTTGTCATCCTCAAACGGATGGACAAACTGAAGTTGTAAATAAAACTTTGGGAACACTTTTGCGTGCTATTCTTAAAAAGAACTTGGATTGACATTTCTATGGACTTTATTTTGGGGTTGCCTAGGACTAAGAAGGGGAGGGATTCTATTTTTGTTGTTGTGGATAGATTCTCTAAGATGGCACATTTTATAGCTTGTCATAAAACCGATGATGCTTCAAACATTGCGGATTTGTTCTTTAGAGAAGTCGTTAGGTTGCATGGCATGCCTAGGACTATTGTTTCTGGTCGCGATGTTAAATTCTTGAGTTACTTTTGGAAGACTTTATGGGCTAAACTTGGCACAAAATTGTTGTTTTCTACTACTTGTCATCCTCAAACGGATGGACAAACTGAAGTTGTCAATAGAACTTTGGAACACTTTTGCGTGCTATTCTTAAAAAGAACTTGGATTGACATTTCTATGGACTTTATTTTGGGGTTGCCTAGGACTAAGAAGGGGAGGGATTCTATTTTTGTTGTTGTGGATAGATTCTCTAAGATGGCACATTTTATAGCTTGTCATAAAACCGATGATGCTTCAAACATTGCGGATTTGTTCTTTAGAGAAGTCGTTAGGTTGCATGGCATGCCTAGGACTATTGTTTCTGGTCGCGATGTTAAATTCTTGAGTTACTTTTGGAAGACTTTATGGGCTAAACTTGGCACAAAATTGTTGTTTTCTACTACTTGTCATCCTCAAACGGATGGACAAACTGAAGTTGTCAATAGAACTTTGGGAACACTTTTGCGTGCTATTCTTAAAAAGAACTTGGATTGACATTTCTATGGACTTTATTTTGGGGTTGCCTAGGACTAAGAAGGGGAGGGATTCTATTTTTGTTGTTGTGGATAGATTCTCTAAGATGGCACATTTTATAGCTTGTCATAAAACCGATGATGCTTCAAACATTGCGGATTTGTTCTTTAGAGAAGTCGTTAGGTTGCATGGCATGCCTAGGACTATTGTTTCTGGTCGCGATGTTAAATTCTTGAGTTACTTTTGGAAGACTTTATGGGCTAAACTTGGCACAAAATTGTTGTTTTCTACTACTTGTCATCCTCAAACGGATGGACAAACTGAAGTTGTCAATAGAACTTTGGGAACACTTTTGCGTGCTATTCTTAAAAAGAACTTGGATTGACATTTCTATGGACTTTATTTTGGGGTTGCCTAGGACTAAGAAGGGTAGGGATTCTATTTTTGTTGTTGTGGATAGATTATCTAAGATGGCACATTTTATAGCTTGTCATAAAACCGATGATGCTTCAAACATTGCGGATTTGTTCTTTAGAGAAGTCGTTAGGTTGCATGGCATGCCTAGGACTATTGTTTCTGGTCGCGATGTTAAATTCTTGAGTTACTTTTGGAAGACTTTATGGGCTAAACTTGGCACAAAATTGTTGTTTTCTACTACTTGTCATCCTCAAACGGATGGACAAACTGAAGTTGTCAATAGAACTTTGGGAACACTTTTGCGTGCTATTCTTAAAAAGAACTTGGATTGACATTTCTATGGACTTTATTTTGGGGTTGCCTAGGACTAAGAAGGGTAGGGATTCTATTTTTGTTGTTGTGGATAGATTCTCTAAGATGGCACATTTTATAGCTTGTCATAAAACCGATGATGCTTCAAACATTGCGGATTTGTTCTTTAGAGAAGTCGTTAGGTTGCATGGCATGCCTAGGACTATTGTTTCTGGTCGCGATGTTAAATTCTTGAGTTACTTTTGGAAGACTTTATGGGCTAAACCTGGCACAAAATTGTTGTTTTCTACTACTTGTCATCCTCAAACGGATGGACAAACTGAAGTTGTCAATAGAACTTTGGGAACACTTTTGCGTGCTATTCTTAAAAAGAACTTGGATTGACATTTCTATGGACTTTATTTTGGGGTTGCCTAGGACTAAGAAGGGGAGGGATTCTATTTTTGTTGTTGTGGATAGATTCTCTAAGATGGCACATTTTATAGCTTGTCATAAAACCGATGATGCTTCAAACATTGCGGATTTGTTCTTTAGAGAAGTCGTTAGGTTGCATGGCATGCCTAGGACTATTGTTTCTGGTCGCGATGTTAAATTCTTGAGTTACTTTTGGAAGACTTTATGGGCTAAACTTGGCACAAAATTGTTGTTTTCTACTACTTGTCATCCTCAAACGGATGGACAAACTGAAGTTGTCAATAGAACTTTGGGAACACTTTTGCGTGCTATTCTTAAAAAGAACTTGGATTGACATTTCTATGGACTTTATTTTGGGGTTGCCTAGGACTAAGAAGGGTAGGGATTCTATTTTTGTTGTTGTGGATAGATTCTCTAAGATGGCACATTTTATAGCTTGTCATAAAACCGATGATGCTTCAAACATTGCGGATTTGTTCTTTAGAGAAGTCGTTAGGTTGCATGGCATGCCTAGGACTATTGTTTCTGGTCGCGATGTTAAATTCTTGAGTTACTTTTGGAAGACTTTATGGGCTAAACTTGGCACAAAATTGTTGTTTTCTACTACTTGTCATCCTCAAACGGATGGACAAACTGAAGTTGTCAATAGAACTTTGGGAACACTTTTGCGTGCTATTCTTAAAAAGAACTTGGATTGACATTTCTATGGACTTTATTTTGGGGTTGCCTAGGACTAAGAAGGGGAGGGATTCTATTTTTGTTGTTGTGGATAGATTCTCTAAGATGGCACATTTTATAGCTTGTCATAAAACCGATGATGCTTCAAACATTGCGGATTTGTTCTTTAGAGAAGTCGTTAGGTTGCATGGCATGCCTAGGACTATTGTTTCTGGTCGCGATGTTAAATTCTTGAGTTACTTTTGGAAGACTTTATGGGCTAAACTTGGCACAAAATTGTTGTTTTCTACTACTTGTCATCCTCAAACGGATGGACAAACTGAAGTTGTCAATAGAACTTTGGGAACACTTTTGCGTGCTATTCTTAAAAAGAACTTGGATTGACATTTCTATGGACTTTATTTTGGGGTTGCCTAGGACTAAGAAGGGTAGGGATTCTATTTTTGTTGTTGTGGATAGATTCTCTAAGATGGCACATTTTATAGCTTGTCATAAAACCGATGATGCTTCAAACATTGCGGATTTGTTCTTTAGAGAAGTCGTTAGGTTGCATGGCATGCCTAGGACTATTGTTTCTGGTCGCGATGTTAAATTCTTGAGTTACTTTTGGAAGACTTTATGGGCTAAACTTGGCACAAAATTGTTGTTTTCTACTACTTGTCATCCTCAAACGGATGGACAAACTGAAGTTGTCAATAGAACTTTGGGAACACTTTTGCGTGCTATTCTTAAAAAGAACTTGGATTGACATTTCTATGGACTTTATTTTGGGGTTGCCTAGGACTAAGAAGGGTAGGGATTCTATTTTTGTTGTTGTGGATAGATTATCTAAGATGGCACATTTTATAGCTTGTCATAAAACCGATGATGCTTCAAACATTGCGGATTTGTTCTTTAGAGAAGTCGTTAGGTTGCATGGCATGCCTAGGACTATTGTTTCTGGTCGCGATGTTAAATTCTTGAGTTACTTTTGGAAGACTTTATGGGCTAAACTTGGCACAAAATTGTTGTTTTCTACTACTTGTCATCCTCAAACGGATGGACAAACTGAAGTTGTCAATAGAACTTTGGGAACACTTTTGCGTGCTATTCTTAAAAAGAACTTGGATTGACATTTCTATGGACTTTATTTTGGGGTTGCCTAGGACTAAGAAGGGGAGGGATTCTATTTTTGTTGTTGTGGATAGATTCTCTAAGATGGCACATTTTATAGCTTGTCATAAAACCGATGATGCTTCAAACATTGCGGATTTGTTCTTTAGAGAAGTCGTTAGGTTGCATGGCATGCCTAGGACTATTGTTTCTGGTCGCGATGTTAAATTCTTGAGTTACTTTTGGAAGACTTTATGGGCTAAACTTGGCACAAAATTGTTGTTTTCTACTACTTGTCATCCTCAAACGGATGGACAAACTGAAGTTGTCAATAGAACTTTGGGAACACTTTTGCGTGCTATTCTTAAAAAGAACTTGGATTGACATTTCTATGGACTTTATTTTGGGGTTGCCTAGGACTAAGAAGGGGAGGGATTCTATTTTTGTTGTTGTGGATAGATTCTCTAAGATGGCACATTTTATAGCTTGTCATAAAACCGATGATGCTTCAAACATTGCGGATTTGTTCTTTAGAGAAGTCGTTAGGTTGCATGGCATGCCTAGGACTATTGTTTCTGGTCGCGATGTTAAATTCTTGAGTTACTTTTGGAAGACTTTATGGGCTAAACTTGGCACAAAATTGTTGTTTTCTACTACTTGTCATCCTCAAACGGATGGACAAACTGAAGTTGTCAATAGAACTTTGGGAACACTTTTGCGTGCTATTCTTAAAAAGAACTTGGATTGACATTTCTATGGACTTTATTTTGGGGTTGCCTAGGACTAAGAAGGGGAGGGATTCTATTTTTGTTGTTGTGGATAGATTCTCTAAGATGGCACATTTTATAGCTTGTCATAAAACCGATGATGCTTCAAACATTGCGGATTTGTTCTTTAGAGAAGTCGTTAGGTTGCATGGCATGCCTAGGACTATTGTTTCTGGTCGCGATGTTAAATTCTTGAGTTACTTTTGGAAGACTTTATGGGCTAAACTTGGCACAAAATTGTTGTTTTCTACTACTTGTCATCCTCAAACGGATGGACAAACTGAAGTTGTCAATAGAACTTTGGGAACACTTTTGCGTGCTATTCTTAAAAAGAACTTGGATTGACATTTCTATGGACTTTATTTTGGGGTTGCCTAGGACTAAGAAGGGTAGGGATTCTATTTTTGTTGTTGTGGATAGATTCTCTAAGATGGCACATTTTATAGCTTGTCATAAAACCGATGATGCTTCAAACATTGCGGATTTGTTCTTTAGAGAAGTCGTTAGGTTGCATGGCATGCCTAGGACTATTGTTTCTGGTCGCGATGTTAAATTCTTGAGTTACTTTTGGAAGACTTTATGGGCTAAACTTGGCACAAAATTGTTGTTTTCTACTACTTGTCATCCTCAAACGGATGGACAAACTGAAGTTGTCAATAGAACTTTGGGAACACTTTTGCGTGCTATTCTTAAAAAGAACTTGGATTGACATTTCTATGGACTTTATTTTGGGGTTGCCTAGGACTAAGAAGGGTAGGGATTCTATTTTTGTTGTTGTGGATAGATTCTCTAAGATGGCACATTTTATAGCTTGTCATAAAACCGATGATGCTTCAAACATTGCGGATTTGTTCTTTAGAGAAGTCGTTAGGTTGCATGGCATGCCTAGGACTATTGTTTCTGGTCGCGATGTTAAATTCTTGAGTTACTTTTGGAAGACTTTATGGGCTAAACTTGGCACAAAATTGTTGTTTTCTACTACTTGTCATCCTCAAACGGATGGACAAACTGAAGTTGTCAATAGAACTTTGGGAACACTTTTGCGTGCTATTCTTAAAAAGAACTTGGATTGACATTTCTATGGACTTTATTTTGGGGTTGCCTAGGACTAAGAAGGGGAGGGATTCTATTTTTGTTGTTGTGGATAGATTCTCTAAGATGGCACATTTTATAGCTTGTCATAAAACCGATGATGCTTCAAACATTGCGGATTTGTTCTTTAGAGAAGTCGTTAGGTTGCATGGCATGCCTAGGACTATTGTTTCTGGTCGCGATGTTAAATTCTTGAGTTACTTTTGGAAGACTTTATGGGCTAAACTTGGCACAAAATTGTTGTTTTCTACTACTTGTCATCCTCAAACGGATGGACAAACTGAAGTTGTCAATAGAACTTTGGGAACACTTTTGCGTGCTATTCTTAAAAAGAACTTGGATTGACATTTCTATGGACTTTATTTTGGGGTTGCCTAGGACTAAGAAGGGGAGGGATTCTATTTTTGTTGTTGTGGATAGATTCTCTAAGATGGCACATTTTATAGCTTGTCATAAAACCGATGATGCTTCAAACATTGCGGATTTGTTCTTTAGAGAAGTCGTTAGGTTGCATGGCATGCCTAGGACTATTGTTTCTGGTCGCGATGTTAAATTCTTGAGTTACTTTTGGAAGACTTTATGGGCTAAACTTGGCACAAAATTGTTGTTTTCTACTACTTGTCATCCTCAAACGGATGGACAAACTGAAGTTGTCAATAGAACTTTGGGAACACTTTTGCGTGCTATTCTTAAAAAGAACTTGGATTGACATTTCTATGGACTTTATTTTGGGGTTGCCTAGGACTAAGAAGGGGAGGGATTCTATTTTTGTTGTTGTGGATAGATTCTCTAAGATGGCACATTTTATAGCTTGTCATAAAACCGATGATGCTTCAAACATTGCGGATTTGTTCTTTAGAGAAGTCGTTAGGTTGCATGGCATGCCTAGGACTATTGTTTCTGGTCGCGATGTTAAATTCTTGAGTTACTTTTGGAAGACTTTATGGGCTAAACTTGGCACAAAATTGTTGTTTTCTACTACTTGTCATCCTCAAACGGATGGACAAACTGAAGTTGTCAATAGAACTTTGGGAACACTTTTGCGTGCTATTCTTAAAAAGAACTTGGATTGACATTTCTATGGACTTTATTTTGGGGTTGCCTAGGACTAAGAAGGGGAGGGATTCTATTTTTGTTGTTGTGGATAGATTCTCTAAGATGGCACATTTTATAGCTTGTCATAAAACCGATGATGCTTCAAACATTGCGGATTTGTTCTTTAGAGAAGTCGTTAGGTTGCATGGCATGCCTAGGACTATTGTTTCTGGTCGCGATGTTAAATTCTTGAGTTACTTTTGGAAGACTTTATGGGCTAAACTTGGCACAAAATTGTTGTTTTCTACTACTTGTCATCCTCAAACGGATGGACAAACTGAAGTTGTCAATAGAACTTTGGGAACACTTTTGCGTGCTATTCTTAAAAAGAACTTGGATTGACATTTCTATGGACTTTATTTTGGGGTTGCCTAGGACTAAGAAGGGTAGGGATTCTATTTTTGTTGTTGTGGATAGATTATCTAAGATGGCACATTTTATAGCTTGTCATAAAACCGATGATGCTTCAAACATTGCGGATTTGTTCTTTAGAGAAGTCGTTAGGTTGCATGGCATGCCTAGGACTATTGTTTCTGGTCGCGATGTTAAATTCTTGAGTTACTTTTGGAATACTTTATGGGCTAAACTTGGCACAAAATTGTTGTTTTCTACTACTTGTCATCCTCAAACGGATGGACAAACTGAAGTTGTCAATAGAACTTTGGGAACACTTTTGCGTGCTATTCTTAAAAAGAACTTGGATTGACATTTCTATGGACTTTATTTTGGGGTTGCCTAGGACTAAGAAGGGGAGGGATTCTATTTTTGTTGTTGTGGATAGATTCTCTAAGATGGCACATTTTATAGCTTGTCATAAAACCGATGATGCTTCAAACATTGCGGATTTGTTCTTTAGAGAAGTCGTTAGGTTGCATGGCATGCCTAGGACTATTGTTTCTGGTCGCGATGTTAAATTCTTGAGTTACTTTTGGAAGACTTTATGGGCTAAACTTGGCACAAAATTGTTGTTTTCTACTACTTGTCATCCTCAAACGGATGGACAAACTGAAGTTGTCAATAGAACTTTGGGAACACTTTTGCGTGCTATTCTTAAAAAGAACTTGGATTGACATTTCTATGGACTTTATTTTGGGGTTGCCTAGGACTAAGAAGGGGAGGGATTCTATTTTTGTTGTTGTGGATAGATTCTCTAAGATGGCACATTTTATAGCTTGTCATAAAACCGATGATGCTTCAAACATTGCGGATTTGTTCTTTAGAGAAGTCGTTAGGTTGCATGGCATGCCTAGGACTATTGTTTCTGGTCGCGATGTTAAATTCTTGAGTTACTTTTGGAAGACTTTATGGGCTAAACTTGGCACAAAATTGTTGTTTTCTACTACTTGTCATCCTCAAACGGATGGACAAACTGAAGTTGTCAATAGAACTTTGGGAACACTTTTGCGTGCTATTCTTAAAAAGAACTTGGATTGACATTTCTATGGACTTTATTTTGGGGTTGCCTAGGACTAAGAAGGGGAGGGATTCTATTTTTGTTGTTGTGGATAGATTCTCTAAGATGGCACATTTTATAGCTTGTCATAAAACCGATGATGCTTCAAACATTGCGGATTTGTTCTTTAGAGAAGTCGTTAGGTTGCATGGCATGCCTAGGACTATTGTTTCTGGTCGCGATGTTAAATTCTTGAGTTACTTTTGGAAGACTTTATGGGCTAAACTTGGCACAAAATTGTTGTTTTCTACTACTTGTCATCCTCAAACGGATGGACAAACTGAAGTTGTCAATAGAACTTTGGGAACACTTTTGCGTGCTATTCTTAAAAAGAACTTGGATTGACATTTCTATGGACTTTATTTTGGGGTTGCCTAGGACTAAGAAGGGGAGGGATTCTATTTTTGTTGTTGTGGATAGATTCTCTAAGATGGCACATTTTATAGCTTGTCATAAAACCGATGATGCTTCAAACATTGCGGATTTGTTCTTTAGAGAAGTCGTTAGGTTGCATGGCATGCCTAGGACTATTGTTTCTGGTCGCGATGTTAAATTCTTGAGTTACTTTTGGAAGACTTTATGGGCTAAACTTGGCACAAAATTGTTGTTTTCTACTACTTGTCATCCTCAAACGGATGGACAAACTGAAGTTGTCAATAGAACTTTGGGAACACTTTTGCGTGCTATTCTTAAAAAGAACTTGGATTGACATTTCTATGGACTTTATTTTGGGGTTGCCTAGGACTAAGAAGGGTAGGGATTCTATTTTTGTTGTTGTGGATAGATTCTCTAAGATGGCACATTTTATAGCTTGTCATAAAACCGATGATGCTTCAAACATTGCGGATTTGTTCTTTAGAGAAGTCGTTAGGTTGCATGGCATGCCTAGGACTATTGTTTCTGGTCGCGATGTTAAATTCTTGAGTTACTTTTGGAAGACTTTATGGGCTAAACTTGGCACAAAATTGTTGTTTTCTACTACTTGTCATCCTCAAACGGATGGACAAACTGAAGTTGTCAATAGAACTTTGGGAACACTTTTGCGTGCTATTCTTAAAAAGAACTTGGATTGACATTTCTATGGACTTTATTTTGGGGTTGCCTAGGACTAAGAAGGGTAGGGATTCTATTTTTGTTGTTGTGGATAGATTCTCTAAGATGGCACATTTTATAGCTTGTCATAAAACCGATGATGCTTCAAACATTGCGGATTTGTTCTTTAGAGAAGTCGTTAGGTTGCATGGCATGCCTAGGACTATTGTTTCTGGTCGCGATGTTAAATTCTTGAGTTACTTTTGGAAGACTTTATGGGCTAAACTTGGCACAAAATTGTTGTTTTCTACTACTTGTCATCCTCAAACGGATGGACAAACTGAAGTTGTCAATAGAACTTTGGGAACACTTTTGCGTGCTATTCTTAAAAAGAACTTGGATTGACATTTCTATGGACTTTATTTTGGGGTTGCCTAGGACTAAGAAGGGTAGGGATTCTATTTTTGTTGTTGTGGATAGATTCTCTAAGATGGCACATTTTATAGCTTGTCATAAAACCGATGATGCTTCAAACATTGCGGATTTGTTCTTTAGAGAAGTCGTTAGGTTGCATGGCATGCCTAGGACTATTGTTTCTGGTCGCGATGTTAAATTCTTGAGTTACTTTTGGAAGACTTTATGGGCTAAACTTGGCACAAAATTGTTGTTTTCTACTACTTGTCATCCTCAAACGGATGGACAAACTGAAGTTGTCAATAGAACTTTGGGAACACTTTTGCGTGCTATTCTTAAAAAGAACTTGGATTGACATTTCTATGGACTTTATTTTGGGGTTGCCTAGGACTAAGAAGGGGAGGGATTCTATTTTTGTTGTTGTGGATAGATTCTCTAAGATGGCACATTTTATAGCTTGTCATAAAACCGATGATGCTTCAAACATTGCGGATTTGTTCTTTAGAGAAGTCGTTAGGTTGCATGGCATGCCTAGGACTATTGTTTCTGGTCGCGATGTTAAATTCTTGAGTTACTTTTGGAAGACTTTATGGGCTAAACTTGGCACAAAATTGTTGTTTTCTACTACTTGTCATCCTCAAACGGATGGACAAACTGAAGTTGTCAATAGAACTTTGGGAACACTTTTGCGTGCTATTCTTAAAAAGAACTTGGATTGACATTTCTATGGACTTTATTTTGGGGTTGCCTAGGACTAAGAAGGGGAGGGATTCTATTTTTGTTGTTGTGGATAGATTCTCTAAGATGGCACATTTTATAGCTTGTCATAAAACCGATGATGCTTCAAACATTGCGGATTTGTTCTTTAGAGAAGTCGTTAGGTTGCATGGCATGCCTAGGACTATTGTTTCTGGTCGCGATGTTAAATTCTTGAGTTACTTTTGGAAGACTTTATGGGCTAAACTTGGCACAAAATTGTTGTTTTCTACTACTTGTCATCCTCAAACGGATGGACAAACTGAAGTTGTCAATAGAACTTTGGGAACACTTTTGCGTGCTATTCTTAAAAAGAACTTGGATTGACATTTCTATGGACTTTATTTTGGGGTTGCCTAGGACTAAGAAGGGGAGGGATTCTATTTTTGTTGTTGTGGATAGATTCTCTAAGATGGCACATTTTATAGCTTGTCATAAAACCGATGATGCTTCAAACATTGCGGATTTGTTCTTTAGAGAAGTCGTTAGGTTGCATGGCATGCCTAGGACTATTGTTTCTGGTCGCGATGTTAAATTCTTGAGTTACTTTTGGAAGACTTTATGGGCTAAACTTGGCACAAAATTGTTGTTTTCTACTACTTGTCATCCTCAAACGGATGGACAAACTGAAGTTGTCAATAGAACTTTGGGAACACTTTTGCGTGCTATTCTTAAAAAGAACTTGGATTGACATTTCTATGGACTTTATTTTGGGGTTGCCTAGGACTAAGAAGGGTAGGGATTCTATTTTTGTTGTTGTGGATAGATTCTCTAAGATGGCACATTTTATAGCTTGTCATAAAACCGATGATGCTTCAAACATTGCGGATTTGTTCTTTAGAGAAGTCGTTAGGTTGCATGGCATGCCTAGGACTATTGTTTCTGGTCGCGATGTTAAATTCTTGAGTTACTTTTGGAAGACTTTATGGGCTAAACTTGGCACAAAATTGTTGTTTTCTACTACTTGTCATCCTCAAACGGATGGACAAACTGAAGTTGTCAATAGAACTTTGGGAACACTTTTGCGTGCTATTCTTAAAAAGAACTTGGATTGACATTTCTATGGACTTTATTTTGGGGTTGCCTAGGACTAAGAAGGGTAGGGATTCTATTTTTGTTGTTGTGGATAGATTCTCTAAGATGGCACATTTTATAGCTTGTCATAAAACCGATGATGCTTCAAACATTGCGGATTTGTTCTTTAGAGAAGTCGTTAGGTTGCATGGCATGCCTAGGACTATTGTTTCTGGTCGCGATGTTAAATTCTTGAGTTACTTTTGGAAGACTTTATGGGCTAAACCTTGGCACAAAATTGTTGTTTTCTACTACTTGTCATCCTCAAACGGATGGACAAACTGAAGTTGTCAATAGAACTTTGGGAACACTTTTGCGTGCTATTCTTAAAAAGAACTTGGATTGACATTTCTATGGACTTTATTTTGGGGTTGCCTAGGACTAAGAAGGGTAGGGATTCTATTTTTGTTGTTGTGGATAGATTCTCTAAGATGGCACATTTTATAGCTTGTCATAAAACCAATGATGCTTCAAACATTGCGGATTTGTTCTTTAGAGAAGTCGTTAGGTTGCATGGCATGCCTAGGACTATTGTTTCTGGTCGCGATGTTAAATTCTTGAGTTACTTTTGGAAGACTTTATGGGCTAAACTTGGCACAAAATTGTTGTTTTCTACTACTTGTCATCCTCAAACGGATGGACAAACTGAAGTTGTCAATAGAACTTTGGGAACACTTTTGCGTGCTATTCTTAAAAAGAACTTGGATTGACATTTCTATGGACTTTATTTTGGGGTTGCCTAGGACTAAGAAGGGGAGGGATTCTATTTTTGTTGTTGTGGATAGATTATCTAAGATGGCACATTTTATAGCTTGTCATAAAACCGATGATGCTTCAAACATTGCGGATTTGTTCTTTAGAGAAGTCGTTAGGTTGCATGGCATGCCTAGGACTATTGTTTCTGGTCGCGATGTTAAATTCTTGAGTTACTTTTGGAAGACTTTATGGGCTAAACCTGACACAAAATTGTTGTTTTCTACTACTTGTCATCCTCAAACGGATGGACAAACTGAAGTTGTCAATAGAACTTTGGAACACTTTTGCGTGCTATTCTTAAAAAGAACTTGGATTGACATTTCTATGGACTTTATTTTGGGGTTGCCTAGGACTAAGAAGGGGAGGGATTCTATTTTTGTTGTTGTGGATAGATTCTCTAAGATGGCACATTTTATAGCTTGTCATAAAACCGATGATGCTTCAAACATTGCGGATTTGTTCTTTAGAGAAGTCGTTAGGTTGCATGGCATGCCTAAGAATATTGTTTCTGGTCGCGATGTTAAATTCTTGTGTTACTTTTGGAAGACTTTATGGGCTGAACTTGGCACAAAATTGTAGGTTTCTACTACTTGTCATCCTCAAACGGATGGACAAACTGAAGTTGTCAATAGAACTTTGGGAACACTTTTGCGTGCTATTCTTAAAAAGAACTTGGATTGACATTTCTATGGACTTTATTTTGGGGTTGCCTAGGACTAAGAAGGGGAGGAATTCTATTTTTGTTGTTGTGGATAGATTCTCTTAGTTGGCACATTTTATATGAAACGTCCTCATCTTTTATTGCTTTAAAAGTACTAGTAAAATTTTTTTTTTTTTTTAAATCTCTCACATTTTCGGTCATTGCATGCACATGCACATAAAAATAATCTTGCACCCTTTTAAAGTAAATCATCGAACTAGTATTTGAAAATTGAAAGGGGATAGTCAAACCAGAAATCGTAAAACGTTTTACCAAACCTAAAAAGCAATAAATGTTGAAAAGTGTAGCCCATACTAAACTCTCCAAAAACCTCTCAAAAGCGTAAATAAATGGTCTTAAAATCTTTAAAAGAAATCATAAAACGTAATGCGGAAAATAATGCGCTGGTCCTCGGGTTGTGTGCGCCATCAGTCCAGTAGTATCACTCATCAAGACCTTCCTCAGAACCACCTGCATCCATCACACCTAGTGAGTCTAAAGACTCCACACACCATAATCTTTATAACGAGTAATACATAATACAGTTAACATATAACGGTGAAAAGTACTTGTACTTAAAATATCGTTTTCATGAAGATGCATAAACTTTAAACATAAACGTTTTCGTAAACATTTTCATGATGCATAAAAACATTTTCAAAAGGCATAAACATATCACTTAAACATATTCATATTCATGTCCATATTCGTATCCATATTCATATTCGTATTCATGTTCATGTTCGTGTTTGTTGAATTCAGATCGTTGATTGTGACTTTCATATACGTGTTAGGCGATGGATCCATCTACATGTAACCACAGTACTGGGCGGCGGGGGACACCAGCAACACTCTCACCGGTCAACTGGGCCCTGGCCTTACGTAATATCATATCATCATATACATATACATGTCCATGTCCGAGGAAATACGATCGTCGGGCTCCCACTGGGACCATAACCCTCACGATATCTCCAACATATCATCGTGTTAGTCACAATCCATTCACATCATTCAACATGTTATCATCACTGAATAAAAATCATGCGTATAACATTTTTTTTTTTTTTCATTTTAACCAAGCATGCAACATGTCTTTTAACGTTATCGTTTCATCATAAAAATCCATAGACATCTAAAATGACCATTTTAACATTTAAAATCATAAAATAATCATTTTAACTTGTAACCATTCATAAACATTAAAAATAATCATATTAGCATATAAAACAGCAAATAGGGCACTGCCATGACCTTTACTAATTTTTAGGTGTAAAAAGACCGTTTTACCCTTGGACTCGACATTTTACGTTTTCGACTTTTTTTCTTGATTTCATGACTCTAACATATCCCAAATAATTATTTAAGCCTACAAGAATTTTCTCATATTTTTATTTAGCATAATTCGATGACTTTTAAATTTATCTTTAAATATAACGTTTTAATGCGTTTTAATCCCGAATTAAACCAAACTCTCATATAAAATTCCGAAATTAAAAACTTAGACTTATAATAATTATTTAAGCTTAAACCTAATTTTTCATAATTTTATGAAGCTTAAAACTGGACTTTTCAATTAACTCGTTAATTAGCGTTTCGCGCGGCGATTAAATTCGAATAAATCCAAAACTCGTTATTTTGATCCCAAATTTTAAACATAGCCTTTTAAATATTTATTCTACCCTTCCGAGTCATGATCCACCCCCGTGGACCCATGGAATCAATTTTGGCTTAATTAATCTCGTTTTTGACCCTTCGACGAACACACCGAGCCATCTCCTAAATTACCAGAGCCACGCCCGAGCCGCCTCGAGCCAAAACCTAGCCAACCCATCTAGGGATCCTACTGTGCAAGCCCAGCCCCAAAACATGACCCTAACCCGCTCAAAAAGTCTACTGAACTTGACCCAATTTTCTGCATATGTGTGTCTTGTGTTACCTTGAGCCATTGAACTCCTACCTAGGCTAGGACTCCTCCCAACCCTTAACCATCGAGCCACCCTGACCCTAACTGACCCTGGACCACGTCCAAACCATACCCAGACCAACCCATGTCCCTGGACGTGAGCAGCAAACTCCTGAAGTTTGGACAGCACCCTCACGCCTACTCCTTCCATAAGACCCACTTCTGTACCTCACGTGTTTCTGCTTCCAACCTTATATCCAGCCAACCAGCCCATGAACCAATCCCTCTAGCACCCTTCTAGGACCCTAAGGACCCAACCTAGCCTCTGCCCAGACCCCCAGGCCGAGCCTCTACTGCACTGCACCAGCTGCCAACCTGCGCACACCTTGATCACCATTCTCGGGTGGAGTCCTAGCTTGCTAGGACTCCTCCCCAACCCTTGGTCTCGAGTCCTAGCGTGGCTAGGACTCTTCCCTCGACCCATAACAGACCCTAGCCCAGCCTGGTCCAGCCCCAGCCAAGCCAAGCCACAAACCCCCATCAACCCAAGCCCCTCGAACACAAGAACCGAAAGTTGGTACCAGCTTTTATTATTCATGTCATGCAGCATATTAATTGTGTTCTTAGGACCCTAACTCATGTAAAAACAACCTTAATCAACAACCTAGCCATGGAAGCCCCTTACCACATATTAAACAACAATTTTGGATCAACACACATGATTTTAAAATCATACAAGATGCAAAAACGAAAATATTCTATGATGCCACTTGTTTTCGATGCAAAACGGTTTTAAAATAATTACTATGGTGTGAATGATGAGAAAAAGGAGAATATGACGTGCCTTTGCATTTAAACGCAGGATTATTCGTTGACGATTGGCGAAGAACGGAGCAAGACCTTGGCTTGAACTTCTACCTTGGAACTTCACGATTTTTCCTAAAATTATTTGTGGGTGCCGTGGAGCTTGAGGGGTGTTTTGGTGTGTGCAAAATTCTGAAAGTGAGGCGTGTACATGTGATGGTGTGGGGAGGGTTTAGGGTGAATTTTACACATTAAATACTAATGGAATACTAACAAGGCTTTAGGCCTAATAAACATGAATTTAGGCCCATTAGTACTAGATTAGGATTTAATTAAAATATTAAAATAGTTTTGGTTAAAAATAAATTTGTGAACTTAATAGTCGGGTTGCTAAAAAGTTCGTATTTTTGTTAAAAATCCAACACCGATAAAATTTACGTCCCGACGTATAAAATCACCTCAAAACCCCTTATTTTTCAAAAATAATAAAAAGCTTCACCCTTAATTAAAATAATTAATTAATAAAAACATTTTCTATTTTTCAGCTCTCGGTCTCCGTTCCTCGATCGCAATTCGAATATCCTTTAAAAATACATTTTAATGCAACCATGTAGAAAAATATATTTTAAACATGTCAAAATGCACAACATAATTAATTAATGCAATTAAAACATTTAATTAAAATACAAGAGAATTTAATAACTCAAATGCATGTTGTTCGCGTGGACCTTAAAATTTTCGGGGCGTTACATTATAGCTTGTCATAAAACCGATGATGCTTCAAACACTGCGGATTTGTTCTTTAGAGAAGTCGTTAGGTTGCATGGCATGCCTAGGACTATTGTTTTCTGGTCGCGATGTTAAATTCTTGTGTTACTTTTGGAAGACTTTATGGGCTAAACTTGGCACAAAATTGTTGGTTTCTACTACTTGTTATCCTCAAACGGATGGACAAACTGAAGTTGTCAATAGAACTTTGGGAACACTTTTGCGTGCTATTCTTAAAACGAACTTGGTTTGACATTTCTATGGACTTTATTTTGGGGTTGCCTAGGACTAAGAAGGGTAGGGATTCTATTTTTGTTGTTGTGGATAGATTATCTAAGATGGCACATTTTCTAGCTTGTCATAAACCAATGATGCTTCAAACATTGCGTATTTGTTCTTTAGAGAAGTCGTTAGGTTGCATGGCATACCTAGGACTATTGTTTCTGGTTGCGATGTTAAATTCTTGAGTTACTTTTGGAATACTTTATGGGCCAAACTTGGCACAAAATTGTTGTTTTCTACTAGTTTTCATCCTCAAACAGATGGAAAGACTGAAGTTGTCAATAGAACTTTGGGAACACTTTTTCGTGCTATTCATAAAAAGAACTTGGATTGACATTTTTATAGAGTTTATTTTGGGGTTGCCTAGGACTAAGAAGGGTAGAGATTCTATTTTTGTTATTGTGGATAGATTCTCTAAGATGGCACATTTTATAGCTTGTCATAAAACCGATGATGCTTCAAACATTGCGGATTTGTTCTTTAGAGAAGTCGTTAGGTTGCATGGCATGCCTACGACTATTGTTTTTGGTCGCGATGTTAAATTTTTGAGTTACTTTTGGAAGACTTTATGGGCTAAACTTGGCACAAAATTGTTGTTTTCTACTACTTGTCATCCTCAAACGGATGGACAAACTGAAGTTGTCAATAGAACTAAGGGAACACTTTTGCGTGCTATTCTTAAAAAGAACTTGGATTGACATTTCTATGGACTTTATTCTGGGGTTGCCTAGGACTAAGAAGGGTAGGGATTCTTTTTTTGTTGTTGTGGATAGATTCTCTAAGATGGCACATTTTATAGCTTGTCATAAAACCAATGATGCTTCAAACATTGCGGATTTGTTCTTTAGAGAAGTCGTTAGGTTGCATGGCATGCCTAAGACTACTGTTCCTGGTCGCGATGTTAAATTCTTGAGTTACTTTTGGAATACTTTATGGGCTAAACTTGGCACAAAATTGTTGTTTTCTACTACTTGTTATCCTCAAACGGATGGACAAACTGAAGTTGTCAATAAAATTTTGGGAACACTTTTGCGTGCTATTCTTAAAAAGAACTTGGATTGACTCTATGGACTTTATTTTGGAGTTGCCTAGGACTAAGAAGGGTAGGGATTCTTTTTTTGTTGTTGTGGATAGATTATCTAAGATGGCACATTTTATAGCTTGTCATAAAACATATGATGCTTCAAACATTACGGATTTGTTCTTTAGAGAAGTCGTTAGGTTGCATGGCATGCCTAAGACTATTGTTTCTGGTCGCGATGTTAAATTCTTTAGTTACTTTTGGAAGACTTTATGGGCTAAACTTGGCACAAAATTATTGTTTTCTACTACTTGTCATCCTCAAACGGATGGACAAACTGAAGTTGTCAATAAAACTTTGGGAACACTTTTGCGTGCTATTCTTAAAAAGAACTTGGATTGACATTTCTATGGACTTTATTTTGGGGTTGCCTATGACTAAGAAGGGGAGGGATTCTATTTTTGTTGTTGTGGATAGATTATCTAAGATGGCACATTTTATAGGTTGTCATAAAACAAATGATGCGTCAAACATTGCGGATTTGTTATTTAGAGAAGTCGTTAGGTTGCATGGCATGTCTAGGACCATTGTTTCTGGTCACGATGTTAAATTCTTGAGTTACTTTTGGAAGAATTTATGGGCTAAACCTGACACAAAATTATTGTTTTCTACTACTTGTCATCATCAAACGGATGGACAAACTGAAGTTGTCAATAGAACTTTGGAACACATTTGCGTGCTATTCTTAAAAAGAACTTGGATTGACATTTCTATGGACTTTATTTTGGGGTTGCCTAGGACTAAGAAGGGGAGGAATTCTATTTTTGTTGTTGTGGATAGATTCTCTTAGTTGGCACATTTTATAGCTTGTCATAAAACCGATGATGCTTCAAACATTGCGGATTTGTTCATTAGAGAAGTCGTTAGGTTGCATGGCATGCCTAAGAATATTGTTTCTGGTCGCGATGTTAAATTCTTGTGTTACTTTTGGAAGACTTTATGGGCTGAACTTGGCACAAAATGGTAGGTTTCTACTACTTGTCATCCTCAAACGGATGGACAAACTGAAGTTGTCAATAGAACTTTGGGAACACTTTTGCGTGCTATTCTTAAAAAGAACTTGGATTGACATTTCTATGGACTTTATTTTGGGGTTGCCTAGGACTAAGAAGGGGAGGAATTCTATTTTTGTTGTTGTGGATAGATTCTCTTAGTTGGCACATTTTATATGAAACGTCCTCATCTTTTATTGCTTTAAAAGTACTAGTAAAATTTTTTTTTTTTTTAAATCTCTCACATTTTCGGTCATTGCATGCACATGCACATAAAAATAATCTTGCACCCTTTTAAAGTAAATCATCCAACTAGTATTTGAAAATTGAAAGGGGATAGTCAAACCAGAAATCGTAAAACGTTTTACCAAACCTAAAAAGCAATAAATGTTGAAAAGTGTAGCCCATACTAAACTCTCCAAAAACCTCTCAAAAGCGTAAATAAATGGTCTTAAAATCTTTAAAAGAAATCATAAAACGTAATGCGGAAAATAATGCGCTGGTCCTCGGGTTGTGTGCGCCATCAGTCCAGTAGTATCACTCATCAAGACCTTCCTCAGAACCACCTGCATCCATCACACCTAGTGAGTCTAAAGACTCCACACACCATAATCTTTATAACGAGTAATACATAATACAGTTAACATATAACGGTGAAAAGTACTTGTACTTAAAATATCGTTTTCATGAAGATGCATAAACTTTAAACATAAACGTTTTCGTAAACATTTTCATGATGCATAAAAACATTTTCAAAAGGCATAAACATATCACTTAAACATATTCATATTCATGTCCATATTCGTATCCATATTCATATTCGTATTCATGTTCATGTTCGTGTTTGTTGAATTCAGATCGTTGATTGTGACTTTCATATACGTGTTAGGCGATGGATCCATCTACATGTAACCACAGTACTGGGCGGCGGGGGACACCAGCAACACTCTCACCGGTCAACTGGGCCCTGGCCTTACGTAATATCATATCATCATATACATATACATGTCCGTGTCCGAGGAAATACGATCGTCGGGCTCCCACTGGGACCATAACCCTCACGATATCTCCAACATATCATCGTGTTAGTCACAATCCATTCACATCATTCAACATGTTATCATCACTGAATAAAAATCATGCGTATAACATTTTTTTTTTTTCATTTTAAACCAAGCATGCAACATGTCTTTTAACGTTATCGTTTCATCATAAAAATCCATAGACATCTAAAATGACCATTTTAACATTTAAAATCATAAAATAATCATTTTAACTTGTAACCATTCATAAACATTAAAAATAATCATATTAGCATATAAAACAGCAAATAGGGCACTGCCATGACCTTTACTAATTTTTAGGTGTAAAAAGACCGTTTTACCCCTGGACTCGACATTTTACGTTTTCGACTTTTTTTCTTGATTTCATGACTCTAACATATCCCAAATAATTATTTAAGCCTACAAGAATTTTCTCATATTTTTATTTAGCATAATTCGATGACTTTTAAATTTATCTTTAAATATAACGTTTTAATGCGTTTTAATCCCGAATTAAACCAAACTCTCATATAAAATTCCGAAATTAAAAACTTAGACTTATAATAATTATTTAAGCTTAAACCTAATTTTTCATAATTTTATGAAGCTTAAAACTGTACTTTTCAATTAACTCGTTAATTAGCGTTTCGCGCGGCGATTAAATTCCGAATAAATCCAAAACTCGTTATTTTGATCCCAAATTTTAAACATAGCCTTTTAAATATTTATTCTACCCTTCCGAGTCATGATCCACCCCCGTGGACCCATGGAATCAATTTTGGCTTAATTAATCTCGTTTTTGACCCTTCGACGAACACACCGAGCCATCTCCTAAATTACCAGAGCCACGCCCGAGCCGCCTCGAGCCAAAACCTAGCCAACCCATCTAGGGATCCTACTGTGCAAGCCCAGCCCCAAAACATGACCCTAACCCGCTCAAAAAGTCTACTGAACTTGACCCAATTTTCTGCATATGTGTGTCTTGTGTTACCTTGAGCCATTGAACTCCTACCTAGGCTAGGACTCCTCCCAACCCTTAACCATCGAGCCACCCTGACCCTAACTGACCCTGGACCACGTCCAAACCATACCCAGACCAACCCATGTCCCTGGACGTGAGCAGCAAACTCCTGAAGTTTGGACAGCACCCTCACGCCTACTCCTTCCATAAGACCCACTTCTGTACCTCACGTGTTTCTGCTTCCAACCTTATATCCAGCCAACCAGCCCATGAACCAATCCCTCTAGCACCCTTCTAGGACCCTAAGGACCCAACCTAGCCTCTGCCCAGACCCCCAGGCCGAGCCTCTACTGCACTGCACCAGCTGCCAACCTGCGCACACCTTGATCACCATTCTCGGGTGGAGTCCTAGCTTGCTAGGACTCCTCCCCAACCCTTGGTCTCGAGTCCTAGCGTGGCTAGGACTCTTCCCTCGACCCATAACAGACCCTAGCCCAGCCTGGTCCAGCCCCAGCCAAGCCAAGCCACAAACCCCCATCAACCCAAGCCCCTCGAACACAAGAACCGAAAGTTGGTACCAGCTTTTATTATTCATGTCATGCAGCATATTAATTGTGTTCTTAGGACCCTAACTCATGTAAAAACAACCTTAATCAACAACCTAGCCATGGCAGCCCCTTACCACATATTAAACAACAATTTTGGATCAACACACATGATTTTAAAATCATACAAGATGCAAAAACGAAAATATTCTATGATGCCACTTGTTTTCGATGCAAAACGGTTTTAAAATAATTACTATGGTGTGAATGATGAGAAAAAGGAGAATATGACGTGCCTTTGCATTTAAACGCAGGATTATTCGTTGACGATTGGCGAAGAACGGAGCAAGACCTTGGCTTGAACTTCTACCTTGGAACTTCACGATTTTTCCTAAAATTATTTGTGGGTGCCGTGGAGCTTGAGGGGTGTTTTGGTGTGTGCAAAATTCTGAAAGTGAGGCGTGTACATGTGATGGTGTGGGGAGGGTTTAGGGTGAATTTTACACATTAAATACTAATGGAATACTAACAAGGCTTTAGGCCTAATAAACATGAATTTAGGCCCATTAGTACTAGATTAGGATTTAATTAAAATATTAAAATAGTTTTGGTTAAAAATAAATTTGTGAACTTAATAGTCGGGTTGCTAAAAAGTTCGTATTTTTGTTAAAAATCCAACACCGATAAAATTTACGTCCCGACGTATAAAATCACCTCAAAACCCCTTATTTTTCAAAAATAATAAAAAGCTTCACCCTTAATTAAAATAATTAATTAATAAAAACATTTTCTATTTTTCAGCTCTCGGTCTCCGTTCCTCGATCGCAATTCGAATATCCTTTAAAAATACATTTTAATGCAACCATGTAGAAAAATATATTTTAAACATGTCAAAATGCACAACATAATTAATTAATGCAATTAAAACATTTAATTAAAATACAAGAGAATTTAATAACTCAAATGCATGTTGTTCGCGTGGACCTTAAAATTTTCGGGGCGTTACATTATAGCTTGTCATAAAACCGATGATGCTTCAAACACTGCGGATTTGTTCTTTAGAGAAGTCGTTAGGTTGCATGGCATGCCTAGGACTATTGTTTTCTGGTCGCGATGTTAAATTCTTGTGTTACTTTTGGAAGACTTTATGGGCTAAACTTGGCACAAAATTGTTGGTTTCTACTACTTGTTATCCTCAAACGGATGGACAAACTGAAGTTGTCAATAGAACTTTGGGAACACTTTTGCGTGCTATTCTTAAAACGAACTTGGTTTGACATTTCTATGGACTTTATTTTGGGGTTGCCTAGGACTAAGAAGGGTAGGGATTCTATTTTTGTTGTTGTGGATAGATTATCTAAGATGGCACATTTTCTAGCTTGTCATAAAACCAATGATGCTTCAAACATTGCGTATTTGTTCTTTAGAGAAGTCGTTAGGTTGCATGGCATACCTAGGACTATTGTTTCTGGTTGCGATGTTAAATTCTTGAGTTACTTTTGGAATACTTTATGGGCCAAACTTGGCACAAAATTGTTGTTTTCTACTAGTTTTCATCCTCAAACAGATGGAAAGACTGAAGTTGTCAATAGAACTTTGGGAACACTTTTTCGTGCTATTCATAAAAAGAACTTGGATTGACATTTTTATAGAGTTTATTTTGGGGTTGCCTAGGACTAAGAAGGGTAGAGATTCTATTTTTGTTATTGTGGATAGATTCTCTAAGATGGCACATTTTATAGCTTGTCATAAAACCGATGATGCTTCAAACATTGCGGATTTGTTCTTTAGAGAAGTCGTTAGGTTGCATGGCATGCCTACGACTATTGTTTTTGGTCGCGATGTTAAATTTTTGAGTTACTTTTGGAAGACTTTATGGGCTAAACTTGGCACAAAATTGTTGTTTTCTACTACTTGTCATCCTCAAACGGATGGACAAACTGAAGTTGTCAATAGAACTAAGGGAACACTTTTGCGTGCTATTCTTAAAAAGAACTTGGATTGACATTTCTATGGACTTTATTCTGGGGTTGCCTAGGACTAAGAAGGGTAGGGATTCTTTTTTTGTTGTTGTGGATAGATTCTCTAAGATGGCACATTTTATAGCTTGTCATAAAACCAATGATGCTTCAAACATTGCGGATTTGTTCTTTAGAGAAGTCGTTAGGTTGCATGGCATGCCTAAGACTACTGTTCCTGGTCGCGATGTTAAATTCTTGAGTTACTTTTGGAATACTTTATGGGCTAAACTTGGCACAAAATTGTTGTTTTCTACTACTTGTTATCCTCAAACGGATGGACAAACTGAAGTTGTCAATAAAACTTTGGGAACACTTTTGCGTGCTATTCTTAAAAAGAACTTGGATTGACATTTCTATGGACTTTATTTTGGGGTTGCCTAGGACTAAGAAGGGTAGGGATTCTTTTTTTGTTGTTGTGGATAGATTATCTAAGATGGCACATTTTATAGCTTGTCATAAAACATATGATGCTTCAAACATTACGGATTTGTTCTTTAGAGAAGTCGTTAGGTTGCATGGCATGCCTAGGACTATTGTTTCTGGTCGCGATGTTAAATTCTTTAGTTACTTTTGGAAGACTTTATGGGCTAAACTTGGCACAAAATTATTGTTTTCTACTACTTGTCATCCTCAAAAGGATGGACAAACTGAAGTTGTCAATAAAACTTTGGGAACACTTTTGCGTGCTATTCTTAAAAAGAACTTGGATTGACATTTCTATGGACTTTATTTTGGGGTTGCCTATGACTAAGAAGGGGAGGGATTCTATTTTTGTTGTTGTGGATAGATTATCTAAGATTGCACATTTTTTAGCTTGTCATAAAACCGATAATGCTTCAAACATTGCGGATTGGTTCTTTAGAAAAGTCGTTAGGTTGCATGGCTTGTCTAGGACTATTGTTTCTGGTCACGATGTTAAATTCTTGAGTTACTTTTGGAAGAATTTATGGGCTAAACCTGACACAAAATTATTGTTTTCTACTACTTGTCATCCTCAAACGGATGGACAAACTGAAGTTGTCAATAGAACTTTGGAACACTTTTGCGTGCTATTCTTAAAAAGAACTTGGATTGACATTTCAATGGACTTTATTTTGGGGTTGCCTATGACTAAGAAGGGGAGGGATTCTATTTTTGTTGTTGTGGATAGATTATCTAAGATGGCACATTTTCTAGCATGTCATAAAACCGATGATGCTTCAAACATTGCGGATTTGTTATTTAGAGAAGTCGTTAGGTTGCATGGCATGTCTAGGACTATTGTTTCTGGTCACGATGTTAAATTCTTGAGTTACTTTTGGAAGAATTTATGGGCTAAACCTGACACAAAATTATTGTTTTCTACTACTTGTCATCCTCAAACGGATGGACAAACTGAAGTTGTCAATAGAACTTTAGAAACACTTTTGCGTTCTATTCTTAAAAAGAACTTGGATTGACATTTCTATGGACTTTATTTTGGGGTTGCCTAGGACTAAGAAGGGGAGGGATTCTATTTTTGTTGTTGTGGATAGATTCTCTAAGATAGCACATTTAATAGATTGTCATAAAACCGATGATGCTTCAAACATTGCGGATTTTTTCTTTAGAAAAGTCGTTACGTTGCATGGCATGCCTAGGACTATTGTTTCTGGCCGCGATGTTAAATTCTTGAGTTACTTTTGGAGGACTTTATGGGCTAAACTTGGCACAAAATTGTTGTTTTCTACTACTTGTCATCCTCAAACGGATGGACAAACTGAAGTTGTCAATAGAACTTTGGGAACACTTTTGCGTGCTATTCTTAAAAAGAACTTGGATTGACATTTCTGTGGGATTTATTTTGGGGTTGCCTAGGACTAAGAAGGGTAGGGATTCTTTTTTTGTTGTTGTGGATAGATTATCTAAGATGGCACATTTTATAGCTTGTCATAAAACAAATGATGCTTCAAACATTGCGTATTTGTTCTTTAGAGAAGTCGTTAGGTTGCATGGCATGCCTAGGACTATTGTTTCTGGTCGCGATGTTAAATTCTTGGTTACTTTTGGAAGACTTTATGGGCTAAACTTGGCACAAAATTGTTGTTTTCTACTACTTGTCATCCTCAAACGGATGGACAAACTGAAGTTGTCAATAAAACTTTGGGAACACTTTTGCGTGCAATTCTTAAAAAGAACTTGGATTGACATTTCTATGGACTTTATTTTGGGGTTGCATAGGACTAAGAAGGGTAGGGATTCTTTTTTTGTTGTTGTGGATAGATTATCTAAGATGGCACATTTTATAGCTTGTCATAAAACAAATGATGCTTCAAACATTGCGGATTTGTTCTTTAGAGAAGTCGTTAGGTTGCATGGCATGCCTAAGACTACTGTTCCTGGTCGCGATGTTAAATTCTTGAGTTACTTTTGGAATACTTTATGGGCCAAACTTGGCACAAAATTGTTGTTTTCTACTACTTTTCATCCTCAAACAGATGGACAGACTGAAGTTGTCAATAGAACTTTGGGAACACTTTTTCGTGCTATTCATAAAAAGAACTTGGATTGACATTTCTATAGAGTTTATTTTGGGGTTGCCTAGGACTAAGAAGGGGAGGAATTCTATTTTTGTTATTGTGGATAGATTCTCTTAGTTGGCACATTTTATAGCTTGTCATAAAACCGATGATGCTTCAAACATTGCGGATTTGTTCTTTAGAGAAGTCGTTAGGTTGCATGGCATGCCTAGGACTATTGTTTCTGGTCGCGATCTTGTGTTACTTTTGGAAGACTTTATGGGCTAAACTTGGCACAAAATTGTTGGTTTCTACGACTTGTTATCCTCAAACGGATGGACAAACTGAAGTTGTCAATAAAACTTTGGGAACACTTTTGCGTGCTATTCTTAAAAAGAACTTGGATTGACATTTCTATGGACTTTATTTTGGGGTTGCCTAGGACTAAGAAGGGTAGGGATTCTTTTTTTGTTGTTGTGGATAGATTCTCTAAGATGGCCCATTTTATAGCTTGTCATAAAACCGATGATGCTTCAAACATTGCGGATTTGTTCTTTAGAGAAGTCGTTAGGTTGCATGGCATGCCTAGGACTATTGTTTTTGGTCGCGATGTTAAATTCTTGAGTTACTTTTGGAAGACTTTATGGGCTAAACTTGGCACAAAATTGTTGTTTTCTACTACTTGTCATCCTCAAACAGATGGATAGACTGAAGTTGTCAATAGAACTAAGGGAACACTTTTGCGTGCTATTCTTAAAAAGAACTTGGATTGACATTTCTATGGACTTTATTCTGGGGTTGCCTAGGACTAAGAAGGGTAGGGATTCTTTTTTTGTTGTTGTGGATAGATTCTCTAAGATGGCACATTTTATAGCTTGTCATAAAACCAATGATGCTTCAAACATTGCGGATTTGTTCTTTAGAGAAATCGTTAGGTTGCATGGCATGCCTAAGACTACTGTTCCTGGTCGAGATGTTAAATTCTTGAGTTACTTTTGGAATACTTTATGGGCAAAACTTGGCACAAAATTGTTGTTTTCTACTACTTGTCATCCTCAAACGGATGGACAAACTGAAGTTGTCAATAGAACTAAGGGAACACTTTTGCGTGCTATTCTTAAAAAGAACTTGGATTGACATTTCTATGGACTTTATTCTGGGGTTGCCCAGGACTAAGAAGGGTAGGGATTCTTTTTTGTTGTTGTGGATAGATTCTCTAAGATGGCACATTTTATAGCTTGTCATAAAACCAATGATGCTTCAAACATTGCGGATTTGTTCTTTAGAGAAGTCGTTAGGTTGCATGGCATGCCTAGGACTATTGTTTCTGGTCGCGATGTTATATTCTTGAGTTACTTTTGGAAGACTTTATGGGCTAAACTTGGCACAAAATTATTGTTTTCTACTACTTGTCATCCTCAAACGGATGGACAAACTGAAGTTGTCAATAAAACTTTGGGAACACTTTTGAGTGCTATTCTTAAAAAGAACTTGGATTGACATTTCTATGGACTTTATTTTGGGGTTGCCTATGACTAAGAAGGGGAGGGATTCTATTTTGTTGTTGTGGATAGATTATCTAAGATGGCACATTTTCTAGCTTGTCATAAAACCGATGATGCTTCAAACATTGCGGATTTGTTCTTTAGAGAAGTCGTTAGGTTGCATGGCTTCTCTAGAACTATTGTTTCTGGTCACGATGTTAAATTCTTGGGTTACTTTTGGAAGAATTTATGGGCTAAACCGGACACAAAATTATTGTTTTCTACTACTTGTCATCCTCAAACGGATGGACAAACTGAAGTTGTCAATAGAACTTTGGAACACTTTTGCGTGCTATTCTTAAAAAGAACTTGGATTGACATTTCTATGGACTTTATTTTGGGGTTACCTATGACTAAGAAGGGGAGGGATTCTATTTTTGTTGTTGTGGATAGATTATCTAAGATGGCACATTTTCTAGCTTGTCATAAAATCGATGATGCTTCAAACATTGCGGATTTTTTCTTTACAAAAGTTGTTACGTTGCATAGCATGCCTAGGACTATTGTTTCTGGCCGCGATGTTAAATTCTTGAGTTACTTTTGGAGGACTTTATGGGCTAAACTTGGCACAAAATTGTTGTTTTCTACTACTTGTCATCCTCAAACGGATGGACAAACTGAAGTTGTCAATAGAACTTTGGGAACACTTTTGCGTGCTATTCTTAAAAAGAACTTGGATTGACATTTCTGTGGACTTTATTTTGGGGTTGCCTAGGACTAAGAAGGGGAGGAATTCTATTTTTGTTGTTGTGGATAGATTCTCTTAGTTGGCACATTTTATAGCTTGTCGTAAAACCGATGATGCTTCAAACATTGCGGATTTGTTCTTTAGAGAAGTCGTTAGGTTGCATGGCATGCCTAGGACTATTGTTTCTGGTCGCGATGTTAAATTCTTGTGTTACTTTTGGAAGACTTTATTGGTTAAACTTGGCACAAAATTGTTGGTTTCTACTACTTGTTATCCTCAAACGGATGGACAAACTGAAGTTGTCAATAAAACTTTGGGAACACTTTTGCGTGCTATTCTTAAAAAGAACTTGGATTGACATTTCTATGGACTTTATTTTGGGGTTGCCTAGGATTAAGAAAGGTAGGGATTCATTTTTTGTTGTTGTGGATAGATTATCTAAGATGGCACATTTTATAGCTTGTCATAAAACAAATTATGCTTCAAACATTGCGTATTTGTTCTTTAGAGAAGTCGTTAGGTTGCATGGCATGCCTAGGATTATTGTTTCTGGTTGCGATGTTAAATTCTTGAGTTACTTTTGGAATACTTTATGGGCCAAACTTGGCACAGAATTGGTTTTTTCTACTACATTTCATCCTCAAACAGATGGACAGACTGAAGTTGTCAATAGAACTTTGGGAACACTTTTTCGTGCTATTCATAAAAAGAACTTGGATTGACATTTTTATAGAGTTTATTTTGGGGTTGCCTAGGACTAAGAAGGGTAGAGATTCTATTTTTGTTATTGTGGATAGATTCTCTAATATGGCACATTTTATAGCTTGTCATAAAACCGATGATGCTTCAAATATTGCGGATTTGTTATTTAGAGAAGTCGTTAGGTTGCATAGCATGCCTAAGACAACTGTTCCTGGTCGCGATGTTAAATTTTTGAGTTACTTTTTGAATACTTTATGGGATAAACTTGGCACAAAATTGTTGTTTTCTACTACTTGTTATCTTCAAACGGATGGACAAACTGAAGTTGTCAATAAAACTTTGGGAACACTTTTGCGTGCTATTCTTAAAAAGAACTTGGATTGACATTTCTATGGACTTTATTTTGGGGTTGCCTAGGACTAAGAAGGGTAGGGATTCTTTTTTTGTTGTTGTGGATAGATTATCTAAGATGGCACATTTTATAGCTTGTCATAAAACAAATGATGCTTCTAACATTACGGATTTGTTCTTTAGAGAAGTCGTTAGGTTGCATGACATGCCTAGGACTATTGTTTCTGGTCGCGATGTTAAATTCTTTAGTTACTTTTGGAAGACTTTATGGGCTAAACTTGGCACAAAATTATTGTTTTCTACTACTTGTCATCCTCAAACGGATGGACAAACTGAAGTTGTCAATAAAACTTTGGGAACACTTTTGCGTGCTATTCTTAAAAAGAACTTGGATTGACATTTCTATGGACTTTATTTTGGGGTTGCCTATGACTAAGAAGGGGAGGGATTCTATTTTTGTTGTTGTGGATAGATTATCTAAGATGGCACATTTTATAGCTTGTCATAAAACAAATGATGCGTCAAACATTGCGGATTTGTTATTTAGAGAAGTCGTTAGGTTGCATGGCATGTCTAGGACCATTGTTTCTGGTCACGATGTTAAATTCTTGAGTTACTTTTGGAAGAATTTATGGGCTAAACCTGACACAAAATTATTGTTTTCTACTACTTGTCATCATCAAACGGATGGACAAACTGAAGTTGTCAATAGAACTTTGGAACACATTTGCGTGCTATTCTTAAAAAGAACTTGGATTGACATTTCTATGGACTTTATTTTGGGGTTGCCTAGGACTAAGAAGGGGAGGAATTCTATTTTTGTTGTTGTGGATAGATTCTCTTAGTTGGCACATTTTATAGCTTGTCATAAAACCGATGATGCTTCAAACATTGCGGATTTGTTCATTAGAGAAGTCGTTAGGTTGTATGGCATGCCTAAGAATATTGTTTCTGGTCGCGATGTTAAATTCTTGTGTTACTTTTGGAAGACTTTATGGGCTGAACTTGGCACAAAATTGTAGGTTTCTACTACTTGTCATCCTCAAACGGATGGACAAACTGAAGTTGTCAATAGAACTTTGGGAACACTTTTGCGTGCTATTCTTAAAAAGAACTTGGATTGACATTTCTATGGACTTTATTTTGGGGTTGCCTAGGACTAAGAAGGGGAGGAATTCTATTTTTGTTGTTGTGGATAGATTCTCTTAGTTGGCACATTTTATATGAAACGTCCTCATCTTTTATTGCTTTAAAAGTACTAGTAAAAATTTTTTTTTTTTTTAAATCTCTCACATTTTCGGTCATTGCATGCACATGCACATAAAAATAATCTTGCACCCTTTTAAAGTAAATCATCCAACTAGTATTTGAAAATTGAAAGGGGATAGTCAAACCAGAAATCGTAAAACGTTTTACCAAACCTAAAAAGCAATAAATGTTGAAAAGTGTAGCCCATACTAAACTCTCCAAAAACCTCTCAAAAGCGTAAATAAATGGTCTTAAAATCTTTAAAAGAAATCATAAAACGTAATGCGGAAAATAATGCGCTGGTCCTCGGGTTGTGTGCGCCATCAGTCCAGTAGTATCACTCATCAAGACCTTCCTCAGAACCACCTGCATCCATCACACCTAGTGAGTCTAAAGACTCCACACACCATAATCTTTATAACGAGTAATACATAATACAGTTAACATATAACGGTGAAAAGTACTTGTACTTAAAATATCGTTTTCATGAAGATGCATAAACTTTAAACATAAACGTTTTCGTAAACATTTTCATGATGCATAAAAACATTTTCAAAAGGCATAAACATATCACTTAAACATATTCATATTCATGTCCATATTCGTATCCATATTCATATTCGTATTCATGTTCATGTTCGTGTTTGTTGAATTCAGATCGTTGATTGTGACTTTCATATACGTGTTAGGCGATGGATCCATCTACATGTAACCACAGTACTGGGCGGCGGGGGACACCAGCAACACTCTCACCGGTCAACTGGGCCCTGGCCTTACGTAATATCATATCATCATATACATATACATGTCCGTGTCCGAGGAAATACGATCGTCGGGCTCCCACTGGGACCATAACCCTCACGATATCTCCAACATATCATCGTGTTAGTCACAATCCATTCACATCATTCAACATGTTATCATCACTGAATAAAAATCATGCGTATAACATTTTTTTTTTTTTCATTTTAAACCAAGCATGCAACATGTCTTTTAACGTTATCGTTTCATCATAAAAATCCATAGACATCTAAAATGACCATTTTAACATTTAAAATCATAAAATAATCATTTTAACTTGTAACCATTCATAAACATTAAAAATAATCATATTAGCATATAAAACAGCAAATAGGGCACTGCCATGACCTTTACTAATTTTTAGGTGTAAAAAGACCGTTTTACCCCTGGACTCGACATTTTACGTTTTCGACTTTTTTTCTTGATTTCATGACTCTAACATATCCCAAATAATTATTTAAGCCTACAAGAATTTTCTCATATTTTTATTTAGCATAATTCGATGACTTTTAAATTTATCTTTAAATATAACGTTTTAATGCGTTTTAATCCCGAATTAAACCAAACTCTCATATAAAATTCCGAAATTAAAAACTTAGACTTATAATAATTATTTAAGCTTAAACCTAATTTTCATAATTTTATGAAGCTTAAAACTGGACTTTTCAATTAACTCGTTAATTAGCGTTTCGCGCGGCGATTAAATTCGGAATAAATCCAAAACTCGTTATTTTGATCCCAAATTTTAAACATAGCCTTTTAAATATTTATTCTACCCTTCCGAGTCATGATCCACCCCCGTGGACCCATGGAATCAATTTTGGCTTAATTAATCTCGTTTTTGACCCTTCGACGAACACACCGAGCCATCTCCTAAATTACCAGAGCCACGCCCGAGCCGCCTCGAGCCAAAACCTAGCCAACCCATCTAGGGATCCTACTGTGCAAGCCCAGCCCCAAAACATGACCCTAACCCGCTCAAAAAGTCTACTGAACTTGACCCAATTTTCTGCATATGTGTGTCTTGTGTTACCTTGAGCCATTGAACTCCTACCTAGGCTAGGACTCCTCCCAACCCTTAACCATCGAGCCACCCTGACCCTAACTGACCCTGGACCACGTCCAAACCATACCCAGACCAACCCATGTCCCTGGACGTGAGCAGCAAACTCCTGAAGTTTGGACAGCACCCTCACGCCTACTCCTTCCATAAGACCCACTTCTGTACCTCACGTGTTTCTGCTTCCAACCTTATATCCAGCCAACCAGCCCATGAACCAATCCCTCTAGCACCCTTCTAGGACCCTAAGGACCCAACCTAGCCTCTGCCCAGACCCCCAGGCCGAGCCTCTACTGCACTGCACCAGCTGCCAATCTGCGCACACCTTGATCACCATTCTCGGGTGGAGTCCTAGCTTGCTAGGACTCCTCCCCAACCCTTGGTCTCGAGTCCTAGCGTGGCTAGGACTCTTCCCTCGACCCATAACAGACCCTAGCCCAGCCTGGTCCAGCCCCAGCCAAGCCAAGCCACAAACCCCCATCAACCCAAGCCCCTCGAACACAAGAACCGAAAGTTGGTACCAGCTTTTATTATTCATGTCATGCAGCATATTAATTGTGTTCTTAGGACCCTAACTCATGTAAAAACAACCTTAATCAACAACCTAGCCATGGCAGCCCCTTACCACATATTAAACAACAATTTTGGATCAACACACATGATTTTAAAATCATACAAGATGCAAAAACGAAAATATTCTATGATGCCACTTGTTTTCGATGCAAAACGGTTTTAAAATAATTACTATGGTGTGAATGATGAGAAAAAGGAGAATATGACGTGCCTTTGCATTTAAACGCAGGATTATTCGTTGACGATTGGCGAAGAACGGAGCAAGACCTTGGCTTGAACTTCTACCTTGGAACTTCACGATTTTTCCTAAAATTATTTGTGGGTGCCGTGGAGCTTGAGGGGTGTTTTGGTGTGTGCAAAATTCTGAAAGTGAGGCGTGTACATGTGATGGTGTGGGGAGGGTTTAGGGTGAATTTTACACATTAAATACTAATGGAATACTAACAAGGCTTTAGGCCTAATAAACATGAATTTAGGCCCATTAGTACTAGATTAGGATTTAATTAAAATATTAAAATAGTTTTGGTTAAAAATAAATTTGTGAACTTAATAGTCGGGTTGCTAAAAAGTTCGTATTTTTGTTAAAAATCCAACACCGATAAAATTTACGTCCCGACGTATAAAATCACCTCAAACCCCTTATTTTTCAAAAATAATAAAAAGCTTCACCCTTAATTAAAATAATTAATTAATAAAAACATTTTCTATTTTTCAGCTCTCGGTCTCCGTTCCTCGATCGCAATTCGAATATCCTTTAAAAATACATTTTAATGCAACCATGTAGAAAAATATATTTTAAACATGTCAAAATGCACAACATAATTAATTAATGCAATTAAAACATTTAATTAAAATACAAGAGAATTTAATAACTCAAATGCATGTTGTTCGCGTGGACCTTAAAATTTTCGGGGTGTTACATTATAGCTTGTCATAAAACCGATGATGCTTCAAACACTGCGGATTTGTTCTTTAGAGAAGTCGTTAGGTTGCATGGCATGCCTAGGACTATTGTTTTCTGGTCGCGATGTTAAATTCTTGTGTTACTTTTGGAAGACTTTATGGGCTAAACTTGGCACAAAATTGTTGGTTTCTACTACTTGTTATCCTCAAACGGATGGACAAACTGAAGTTGTCAATAGAACTTTGGGAACACTTTTGCGTGCTATTCTTAAAACGAACTTGGTTTGACATTTCTATGGACTTTATTTTGGGGTTGCCTAGGACTAAGAAGGGTAGGGATTCTATTTTTGTTGTTGTGGATAGATTATCTAAGATGGCACATTTTCTAGCTTGTCATAAAACCAATGATGCTTCAAACATTGCGTATTTGTTCTTTAGAGAAGTCGTTAGGTTGCATGGCATACCTAGGACTATTGTTTCTGGTTGCGATGTTAAATTCTTGAGTTACTTTTGGAATACTTTATGGGCCAAACTTGGCACAAAATTGTTGTTTTCTACTAGTTTTCATCCTCAAACAGATGGAAAGACTGAAGTTGTCAATAGAACTTTGGGAACACTTTTTCGTGCTATTCATAAAAAGAACTTGGATTGACATTTTTATAGAGTTTATTTTGGGGTTGCCTAGGACTAAGAAGGGTAGAGATTCTATTTTTGTTATTGTGGATAGATTCTCTAAGATGGCACATTTTATAGCTTGTCATAAAACCGATGATGCTTCAAACATTGCGGATTTGTTCTTTAGAGAAGTCGTTAGGTTGCATGGCATGCCTACGACTATTGTTTTTGGTCGCGATGTTAAATTTTTGAGTTACTTTTGGAAGACTTTATGGGCTAAACTTGGCACAAAATTGTTGTTTTCTACTACTTGTCATCCTCAAACGGATGGACAAACTGAAGTTGTCAATAGAACTAAGGGAACACTTTTGCGTGCTATTCTTAAAAAGAACTTGGATTGACATTTCTATGGACTTTATTCTGGGGTTGCCTAGGACTAAGAAGGGTAGGGATTCTTTTTTTGTTGTTGTGGATAGATTCTCTAAGATGGCACATTTTATAGCTTGTCATAAAACCAATGATGCTTCAAACATTGCGGATTTGTTCTTTAGAGAAGTCGTTAGGTTGCATGGCATGCCTAAGACTACTGTTCCTGATCGCGATGTTAAATTCTTGAGTTACTTTTGGAATACTTTATGGGCTAAACTTGGCACAAAATTGTTGTTTTCTACTACTTGTTATCCTCAAACGGATGGACAAACTGAAGTTGTCAATAAAACTTTGGGAACACTTTTGCGTGCTATTCTTAAAAAGAACTTGGATTGACATTTCTATGGACTTTATTTTGGGGTTGCCTAGGACTAAGAAGGGTAGGGATTCTTTTTTTGTTGTTGTGGATAGATTATCTAAGATGGCACATTTTATAGCTTGTCATAAAACATATGATGCTTCAAACATTACGGATTTGTTCTTTAGAGAAGTCGTTAGGTTGCATGGCATGCCTAGGACTATTGTTTCTGGTCGCGATGTTAAATTCTTTAGTTACTTTTGGAAGACTTTATGGGCTAAACTTGGCACAAAATTATTGTTTTCTACTACTTGTCATCCTCAAAAGGATGGACAAACTGAAGTTGTCAATAAAACTTTGGGAACACTTTTGCGTGCTATTCTTAAAAAGAACTTGGATTGACATTTCTATGGACTTTATTTTGGGGTTGCCTATGACTAAGAAGGGGAGGGATTCTATTTTTGTTGTTGTGGATAGATTATCTAAGATGGCACATTTTTTAGCTTGTCATAAAACCGATAATGCTTCAAACATTGCGGATTTGTTCATTAGAGAAGTCGTTAGGTTGCATGGCATGCCTAAGAATATTGTTTCTGGTCGCGATGTTAAATTCTTGTGTTACTTTTGGAAGACTTTATGGGCTGAACTTGGCACAAAATTGTAGGTTTCTACTACTTGTCATCCTCAAACGGATGGACAAACTGAAGTTGTCAATAGAACTTTGGGAACACTTTTGCGTGCTATTCTTAAAAAGAACTTGGATTGACATTTCTATGGACTTTATTTTGGGGTTGCCTAGGACTAAGAAGGGGAGGAATTCTATTTTTGTTGTTGTGGATAGATTCTCTTAGTTGGCACATTTTATATGAAACGTCCTCATCTTTTATTGCTTTAAAAGTACTAGTAAAAATTTTTTTTTTTTTTAAATCTCTCACATTTTCGGTCATTGCATGCACATGCACATAAAAATAATCTTGCACCCTTTTAAAGTAAATCATCCAACTAGTATTTGAAAATTGAAAGGGGATAGTCAAACCAGAAATCGTAAAACGTTTTACCAAACCTAAAAAGCAATAAATGTTGAAAAGTGTAGCCCATACTAAACTCTCCAAAAACCTCTCAAAAGCGTAAATAAATGGTCTTAAAATCTTTAAAAGAAATCATAAAACGTAATGCGGAAAATAATGCGCTGGTCCTCGGGTTGTGTGCGCCATCAGTCCAGTAGTATCACTCATCAAGACCTTCCTCAGAACCACCTGCATCCATCACACCTAGTGAGTCTAAAGACTCCACACACCATAATCTTTATAACGAGTAATACATAATACAGTTAACATATAACGGTGAAAAGTACTTGTACTTAAAATATCGTTTTCATGAAGATGCATAAACTTTAAACATAAACGTTTTCGTAAACATTTTCATGATGCATAAAAACATTTTCAAAAGGCATAAACATATCACTTAAACATATTCATATTCATGTCCATATTCGTATCCATATTCATATTCGTATTCATGTTCATGTTCGTGTTTGTTGAATTCAGATCGTTGATTGTGACTTTCATATACGTGTTAGGCGATGGATCCATCTACATGTAACCACAGTACTGGGCGGCGGGGGACACCAGCAACACTCTCACCGGTCAACTGGGCCCTGGCCTTACGTAATATCATATCATCATATACATATACATGTCCGTGTCCGAGGAAATACGATCGTCGGGCTCCCACTGGGACCATAACCCTCACGATATCTCCAACATATCATCGTGTTAGTCACAATCCATTCACATCATTCAACATGTTATCATCACTGAATAAAAATCATGCGTATAACATTTTTTTTTTTTTTCATTTTAAACCAAGCATGCAACATGTCTTTTAACGTTATCGTTTCATCATAAAAATCCATAGACATCTAAAATGACCATTTTAACATTTAAAATCATAAAATAATCATTTTAACTTGTAACCATTCATAAACATTAAAAATAATCATATTAGCATATAAAACAGCAAATAGGGCACTGCCATGACCTTTACTAATTTTTAGGTGTAAAAAGACCGTTTTACCCCTGGACTCGACATTTTACGTTTTCGACTTTTTTTCTTGATTTCATGACTCTAACATATCCCAAATAATTATTTAAGCCTACAAGAATTTTCTCATATTTTTATTTAGCATAATTCGATGACTTTTAAATTTATCTTTAAATATAACGTTTTAATGCGTTTTAATCCCGAATTAAACCAAACTCTCATATAAAATTCCGAAATTAAAACTTAGACTTATAATAATTATTTAAGCTTAAACCTAATTTTTCATAATTTTATGAAGCTTAAAACTGGACTTTTCAATTAACTCGTTAATTAGCGTTTCGCGCGGCGATTAAATTCCGAATAAATCCAAAACTCGTTATTTTGATCCCAAATTTTAAACATAGCCTTTTAAATATTTATTCTACCCTTCTGAGTCATGATCCACCCCCGTGGACCCATGGAATCAATTTTGGCTTAATTAATCTCGTTTTTGACCCTTCGACGAACACAACCGAGCCATCTCCTAAATTACCAGAGCCACGCCCGAGCCGCCTCGAGCCAAAACCTAGCCAACCCATCTAGGGATCCTACTGTGCAAGCCCAGCCCCAAAACATGACCCTAACCCGCTCAAAAAGTCTACTGAACTTGACCCAATTTTCTGGCATATGTGTGTCTTGTGTTACCTTGAGCCATTGAACTCCTACCTAGGCTAGGACTCCTCCCAACCCTTAACCATCGAGCCACCCTGACCCTAACTGACCCTGGACCACGTCCAAACCATACCCAGACCAACCCATGTCCCTGGACGTGAGCAGCAAACTCCTGAAGTTTGGACAGCACCCCTCACGCCTACTCCTTCCATAAGACCCACTTCTGTACCTCACGTGTTTCTGCTTCCAACCTTATATCCAGCCAACCAGCCCATGAACCAATCCCTCTAGCACCCTTCTAGGACCCTAAGGACCCAACCTAGCCTCTGCCCAGACCCCCAGGCCGAGCCTCTACTGCACTGCACCAGCTGCCAACCTGCGCACACCTTGATCACCATTCTCGGGTGGAGTCCTAGCTTGCTAGGACTCCTCCCCAACCCTTGGTCTCGAGTCCTAGCGTGGCTAGGACTCTTCCCTCGACCCATAACAGACCCTAGCCCAGCCTGGTCCAGCCCCAGCCAAGCCAAGCCACAAACCCCCATCAACCCAAGCCCCTCGAACACAAGAACCGAAAGTTGGTACCAGCTTTTATTATTCATGTCATGCAGCATATTAATTGTGTTCTTAGGACCCTAACTCATGTAAAAACAACCTTAACCAACAACCTAGCCATGGCAGCCCCTTACCACATATTAAACAACAATTTTGGATCAACACACATGATTTTAAAATCATACAAGATGCAAAAACGAAAATATTCTATGATGCCACTTGTTTTCGATGCAAAACGGTTTTAAAATAATTACTATGGTGTGAATGATGAGAAAAAGGAGAATATGACGTGCCTTTGCATTAAACGCAGGATTATTCGTTGACGATTGGCGAAGAACGGAGCAAGACCTTGGCTTGAACTTCTACCTTGGAACTTCACGATTTTTCCTAAAATTATTTGTGGGTGCCGTGGGAGCTTGAGGGGTGTTTTGGTGTGTGCAAAATTCTGAAGTGAGGCGTGTACATGTGATGGTGTGGGGAGGGTTTAGGGTGAATTTTACACATTAAATACTAATGGAATACTAACAAGGCTTTAGGCCTAATAAACATGAATTTAGGCCCATTAGTACTAGATTAGGATTTAATTAAAATATTAAAATAGTTTTGGTTAAAAATAAATTTGTGAACTTAATAGTCGGGTTGCTAAAAAGTTCGTATTTTTGTTAAAAATCCAACACCGATAAAATTTACGTCCCGACGTATAAAATCACCTCAAAAACCCCTTATTTTTCAAAAATAATAAAAGCTTCACCCTTAATTAAATAATTAATTAATAAAAACATTTTCTATTTTTCAGCTCTCGGTCTCCGTTCCTCGATCGCAATTCGAATATCCTTTAAAAATACATTTTAATGCAACCATGTAGAAAAATATATTTTAAACATGTCAAAATGCACAACATAATTAATTAATGCAATTAAAACATTTAATTAAAATACAAGAGAATTTAATAACTCAAATGCATGTTGTTCGCGTGGACCTTAAAATTTTCGGGGCGTTACATTATAGCTTGTCATAAAACCGATGATGCTTCAAACACTGCGGATTTGTTCTTTAGAGAAGTCGTTAGGGTTGCATGGCATGCCTAGGACTATTGTTTTCTGGTCGCGATGTTAAATTCTTGTGTTACTTTTGGAAGACTTTATGGGCTAAACTTGGCACAAAATTGTTGGTTTCTACTACTTGTTATCCTCAAACGGATGGACAAACTGAAGTTGTCAATAGAACTTTGGGAACACTTTTGCGTGCTATTCTTAAAACGAACTTGGTTTGACATTTCTATGGACTTTATTTTGGGGTTGCCTAGGACTAAGAAGGGTAGGGATTCTATTTTTGTTGTTGTGGATAGATTATCTAAGATGGCACATTTTCTAGCTTGTCATAAAACCATGATGCTTCAAACATTGCGTATTTGTTCTTTAGAGAAGTCGTTAGGTTGCATGGCATACCTAGGACTATTGTTTCTGGTTGCGATGTTAAATTCTTGAGTTACTTTTGGAATACTTTATGGGCCAAACTTGGCACAAAATTGTTGTTTTCTACTAGTTTCATCCTCAAACAGATGGAAAGACTGAAGTTGTCAATAGAACTTTGGGAACACTTTTTCGTGCTATTCATAAAAAGAACTTGGATTGACATTTTTATAGAGTTATTTTGGGGTTGCCTAGGACTAAGAAGGGTAGAGATTCTATTTTTGTTATTGTGGATAGATTCTCTAAGATGGCAACATTTTATAGCTTGTCATAAAACCGATGATGCTTCAAACATGCGGATTTGTTCTTAGAGAAGTCGTTAGGTTGCATGGCATGCCTACGACTATTGTTTTTGGTCGCGATGTTAAATTTTTGAGTTACTTTTGGAAGACTTATGCTAACTTGGCACAAAATTGTTGTTTTACTACTTGTCATCCTCAAACGTGATGGTGACAAAACTGAAGTTGTCAATAAGAACTAAGGGAACACTTTGCGTGCTGATGTCCCTTAAAACGACTTTGGAATTGAATTTCTATGGACTTTATTCTGGGTTGCCTAGGACTAAGAAGGGTGGGAATTCTTTTTTTTTGTTGTTGTGGATAAGATCTCTAAGATGGCACATTATTATAGCTTGTCATAAACCAACTGATGCTTCAAACCATTGCGGTTGTTCTTTAGAGAAGTGCGTTAGGAATGCATATGGATGCCTAGACCTATACTGTTCCTGGTCCGCGAATGATTTAAAATTCTTGAGTACTTATTGGAATATTATGGGCTAAAATTGGCACAAAATGTTGTTTTCTACTACTTGTTATTCCCAAACGATGACCAAACTGAAGTTGTCAAAAAACTTTGGGAACACTTTTGCGTGCTATTCTTAAAGAACTTGGATGGACAATTTCGTATGACTTTTTTTATTGGGGTTGCTAGGACTAAGAAGGGTTGGGATCTTTTTTTTGTTGTTGTGGATAGATTATCTAAGATGGCACATTTATAGCTTGTCATAAAACATATCGTGTGCTTAACACATTACAGGATTTGTCTTTAGAAGAAGTCGTTTAGGTGCATGGCATGCTAGGACTATGTTTTCTGTCGGCGCGATGTTTAATCTTTAGTTTACTCTTTGGAAGACTTAGGGTCTAAACTGGCACAAAAATTATTTTTCCCTACTACTTGTGTCCTCAAAGGATGGACAAACGAAGTTGTCAATAAAACTTTGGAACACTGTTTGCGTGCTATTCTTAAAAAAACTTGGATGACATTCTACTATGGACTTTATGGTTTGGGGTTTGCCCTATGACTAGAAGGGGAGGATTCTATTTTTGGTTCCCTTCGCTATATGCAGTACCAGATATGCACATTTTTTTTAAGCTTGTCCATAAAACCGTTAATGCTTCAACCAGTGTGCGGATTGGTTCTTTTAGAAAAGTCGTTAGGTTGCATGGGCTTGTCGCTAGGAACATTGTTTTGGTCACAGATGTTAAATTCTGAGTTCCTTTGGAAGAATTTAATGGGCTAACAACCTGACACAAAATTATTGTTTGTTTGAACTACTGGTCTCCAAACGGATGGACAAACTCAAGTTGTCAATAGAACTTTGGAACAATGTTTGCCGTGCTATTCTTCAAAAGAAGAACTGGCATTGACATTTTCAAGGTACTTTATTTTGGCCGGTTGTGCCTTGACTAGAAGGGAGGGCCATTCTAATTTTTGTTGTTGGGATAAGTTGCTCTAAGATGGCAACATATTTTTAGAATCTAGATTTAAACCGATGATGCTCAACATGCGGATTGTTATTTAGAGAAGGGACAAGCGTTAGGTCTATGGCATGTCATGATAGGACTATTGTTTCTTCGGCACGATGTTAAAAATTCTTGATGTTCTACGTTTGGAAGAATTTATGGGCGAAACCTGACACAAAATAAAACAAAATATGTTTCTACTACGGCTGTCAATCCTCAAAAGGATGGGACAAAATGACTGAAGTTGTCAATAGAACTTTAGAAACACTTTTGCGTCTATTCTTAAAAAGAACTTGGATTGACAGTTCTACTATGGACTTTATTTTGGGGGGCCTAGGACTAAAGAAGGTGGAGGGATTCTATTTTTGTTGTTGGTGTGGATAGCTTCTCTAAGCTAGCACATTAATCGATTGTCATTAAAACACCGATGATTGCTCAAACATATGCGTATTTTTTTTCTTTAGAAAATCGTTACGTTGCATGGCCATGCCTAGGACATTGTTTCTTTCTTGCCGCGATGTTAAAATTCTGAGTTACGTTTTGAGGACGTATTATGGGCTAAACTTGGGCACAAAAATTGTTGTTTTACTACTTAACTTCTCTCAAAACGGATGAGACAAACTGAAGTTGGCATAGAACTTGTGAAGCACTTTGCGTGCTCTTCTTAACAGAACTTGGATGACACTTTCTCTGTGGGAATTTATTTTGGGGTGCCCGACGGACTAAGAAGGGTAGGGATTCTGTTTTTTTTGTTTTGTGATAGATTTATCTAAGATGGCGCATAATTTAATAGCTTGTATCAAACAAATGATGCTTCAAAACACTGCGTATTTGTATCTTTAGAGAAGTCGTTAGGTGTGATGGCATGCCTAGGACTGAGTTTCTGGTCGCGATGTTAATCTTTGTGTACTTTGAAGACTTTCATGGGACTAAACGTTGCACAAATTGTTGTTTTCTCCTCACTACTTGACATCCTCACAAACGGATGGGCACAAAAAAAAACAAAACTGAAGGTGTCAATAAAAACGTTGGAACACTTTGCGTGCATCGTTTAAAAAAAAGACTTGGAATTGACATTTCTATGGAACTTTATGTTTGGGTTGCATAGGACTAAGAAGGGTGGTTCGGTTTTTGATGTTGTGGATAGATTAATCTAGGATGGCACATTTATGCTTGTCAGAAAACAATGATGCTTCAAACGTGGCGGATTGTGTTTAGAGAAGGTCTTGGGGTAGTGCATGGCAAAGCCAAACTATGTTCCTCCGGGTCGCTATGTTAATTCTTGAGTACTTTGGAATACTTTAATGGGCTAAAATGTGGCACAAATGTTGGTTTTAGACTATTATTTCCTCAAAGATGGAAAAATGAAGTTGTCAATAAAAGAACTTGGGAACACTTTAGGGCTAATCAAAAAGAACTTGGATTGACATTTCTATGGACTGTTTATTCTTGGGATGTGCCTGGACTAAGAAGGGGAGGATTCTTTTTTGGTTTTGGGATAGAGATCTAAGATTGGCACATGTTATTAGCTTGCAAAAACACATGAGGCTTTCAAACATTGCGGAGTGGTTTTAGAGAAGTCGTTAGGTTGCAATGGACATGCCTAGGACTATGTTTAGCGGTCATCGATACTTTGAGTGTTACTTTTGGAAGATTTATGGGCAAAACGTGGCACAACATTGTGTTTACTACGCTGTATACTCCTCAAACAGATGGACAACTAAGTTGCAATAAAACTTTGGGAACCACGTTTTTCGTGCTATCTTAAAAAGAACTTGGATTGAAATTTCTATAGAGCTTTAATTTTTGGGTTGCCTAAGGACTAGAAGGGTAGAGGCATTCTTTGTTTTGGTGGATAGAGCTCGCTAGATGGGCCACATTTTATCAGCTTGTCATAAACCCGATGATGGCTTCTCAAACAGTGCGGATTTTGGTGGTTCTTTAGAGAAGGTCGTTTAGGGGGTGCAGGCATGCTAGGACTATTGTTTTTTGGGGCGCGATGTCTGAAAAAATTCTTGGTTTACTTTTAGGAAGACTTTATGGGTCTAAACTTGCAACAAAATTGTTGGGTTCTACTCTTGTCATCCTCCAACATGGCATAACTGAAGTGTCAATAGAACGTAAGGGAACAACTTTTGTTTGCGGGATCTCTTAAAAATAAACTTCGATTGACAATTTCTATGCGACTTTATTTTCTGGGGTTTAGCCTAGGACTAAGAAGGGGAGGATCGCTTTTTGTGTTGGGATAGATTCTCTAAGATGGCAATTTATCGAAGGGTTTTTGTGCCTAAAACATGATGACTCAACATTGCTGAGTTTGTTCTGTAGAGAATCGTTTAGGTTGCCATGGCATCCTAAGAACTACTGTGTTCCGGTCGAGAGGTTAAAATTTTCTTGAGATTACTTTTTGGAATACTTCAATTGGGCAAAACTGGCACAAAATTTGTGTCTACTAACTTGAATCCTCAAAAACGGATGGACAAACTGAAGTTGTCAATAAAATGGGAACACTTTGCTGCTATTCTTAAAAAGAACTGGGATTGAACATTTTATGGACTTTATTCTGGGGTTGTACCAGACTAGAAGGGTAGGGATTCTTGTGTTTTGTTGTTGTGGATAGATATCTCTAAGATGGCACAAACAGTTATAGCTTGTCATAAAACAAATGAGCTTCAAACATGCGGATTGCTTCTTAGAGAGTCGTAGGTGAATG
>NW_027331213.1:0-32150 GCF_022965805.1 Primulina eburnea
TGAGAATGACAAACAAACTCCCAGAGCAATAAACCTGCAATAAAATACATAGATATATATATATATATATATATATATATATATATATATATATATATATATAAACCTCCAAACAGATGTGATATAGAAAGAGATCCAAAAAGAGGAAAGGGCACAAATGGCTAAGAGTATCTATATCTGAGGTAAGGGAGCCCGGAACGATCCGAACGGGCAAGGATGGAGATATCTCTAGGTAGTGAAGGACCTAACTCTAAGGTATAATTCCTGAGTAAATGAGCCCTCGCCGCCAAGGCATCCGCCACTGAATTCCCTTCCCGGTAAATATGCGATAGATGAACTGAACGCCCCCTCATCAGCAAAAGAATCCGTGTAACAATATGCTCAAGACCCCAAGTACACCGGCGGGAGCGAAGTATAAGAAGAGATATACGAGAGTCAGTCTCAATCCAAAGAGGGAAGAAATGAAGATCAGAAGAAATGAGAAGACCCCTCCAAATAGCCCAAAGTTCTGCCCGGATATTGGTCCCAACTCCAATGAACTCACTGAAAGAAACCAGCACCTGACCAGAGGAGTCACGAACAACACCACCAACAGTAGAAGCTCCAGGACTACCTCTCGAACTCCCATCCACATTCAGTTTGAAGCACCCAACCGGCGGTCTCAACCAACGGATAATCGCCATTTTATGAACCCTGCGCAAATCAACAAAAAACCCCAGCGACCTCGCAGCATGCAAAACACCACGCCAGTGCATGGGCTTAACAGTAGACGCAGCGTGAGCGAGACGTAAATAGGACAAAACCTGAGACTTAACAGTCTCCCCAGAAATGTGCAAATGACGGTGTTTCGCATCATTCCTAGCTGTCCAGAGAAACCATAAAACAATGAAAGGCAAAAACTCCTTCACGTGGCCTCTAGGTGTCCACCCCGGATGCCTCTTCCAAGCACTGAGGAAGAGTCTGAAATCACTAGTAAGGGGAATACGGACACGAAAAACAGCCCCAAAAAAATGCCATACAGATCTGGCAATAGGGCTGTCAATGAAAATGTGCGTGAATGTCTCAGGCATCTCACAACACTGACATTTAGACGCCAACTCGAAACCACGATGCTGGAGAACATCGTCAACTGGAAGCCATTGATGCCAAAACCTCCATAGGAAGAAAGACATAGTAGGCCTCAGCCAACTGCCCCAGCAAGGAGTGAATATATCAGAAACTTGGTCTCTCAGGCGGACAAGCTCCCAAGCGGATTTCAGCGAAAAAACACCGTCAGAACTATGCACCCAAATGGCCAAATCGGGCTCACCCAATGCAATAGGGACCAGAGCAATAGTCTCAGCAACAGAGGGAGGAACAACTGAACAGAGAAAATCAAAATCCCAAACCCCATCTGAAATAAAGTGAGAAACACGGACACCCCGATCCCCTCGAACCGGTAACTGACTAGATAATGGAACATCACCACACCCGGTATCATCCCAAAAGTTAACATCTCCCATCCCAAGTCTCCATCGAATGCCAGATTCAGCACGAGGCCTAATCTTAAGCAAACGACGCCAAGTGGGATAAATGAACCCAGCAGATGAAACACAAGCTGGATGCACCAACTGGCAGTATTTTCTCATCATGAATTTGGCCCATAGGGATGAACCTTGACGAAAACGAAACCATAATTTAATGGAGAAGCTTTCCACAATATCTTTGAGCCTGCGAAATCCAAGACCCCCTTCAGAGACAGGAAGACATGCACGAGACCACCTCGCCCAATGCCATTTCTTATCCAAGGATCTGGACCCCCACAAGAAACCATTGAAAACATTCTCGAGCCTCTCCATAACTGCCAGAGGAGGCTGGACTACCTGGAACATGTAAATGGGAACCGAAAGGAGAACACTCCTAAGGAGGGTCATACGACTCCCCGGGGAAAGAGTTTTAAGCTCCCAACCCTCCAACTTCTTACTCACCATCTGCACCAGGGGATCAAAAAGAGAGCAAACTCTATTCCCACGAAACAAAGGAACTCCGAGGTATTTGATAGGAAAATGACCCTCCCCAAACCCAGTGATGCGAAGGAGACGGGAACGAGTACGACCAGAACACCTCGGAGGCAAAATAATGACGCTCTTAAATGCATTCACCAACTGCCCCGAGCAGTTTTCATAGTGATGCAAAAAATCCATGAGACTGTTCATCTCACGAGTCCCACCAGTGGCAAAAATAATGATATCATCAGCATAAGCCAGGTGGGAAATAGGGAGATCACAACCAGATCGGTACCTAATCGCAGGATACTGACGATAAAGACGATCAAGACCACGCGAAAGGTACTCAGCCCCTAGAATGAAAAGAAGCGGGGACAAAGGATCGCCCTGCCGGAGACCCCTAGTGGATCCAAAGAATCCGGTGAGTGAACCATTGATATTAACTGAAAATTGGCAATGAGAAATGCAGGCAGATATCATCGACACAACCTGCTCTGAAAAGCCATAATGCCTCAAAACATCCAACAGAAAAGACCATTGGACCCTATCATAGGCTTTGGCCATATCCAATTTCAAAATGACATTGCCACCACGGGTGGGGAGAGAAAGACTATGAGTAAGCTCTTGAGCAAGGAGGATATTATCCGAAATCACCCTCCCTGGAACAAAGCCACTCTGATTCCACGAAACAAGCCTCTCCGCCACCACCTTCAATCGAGAATACAAAAGTTTTGAAATTATCTTATTGGTCACATTACACAAGCTGATAGGACGAAAGTCCGACCAAGCCTGAGCACCCATGACTTTGGGAATCAATGTGATCGTGGTGGCAGTGAACCCCTGTGGCATGGGACTACCCCGAAAGAAATCAAGAACCGCATCCAAAACATCCTGATGGACAATCTCCCAGCAATGCTGAAAGAAGGCCGAAGAGAAACCATCAGGCCCCGCCACACTATCACGATGTATGGAGAAAACTGTCGCCCGCACCTCCTCCAAAGAAGGGGGGGCAGCAATATTGGCGTTCTCCAAATCCGAGATCACCAAGGGGAAGTCAGAAAAATCTGGGCAAGAAAGCACAAAAAGATCCCCAGTAAGCAGGTTTTGAAAAAAGGCGGCCCCAGACTGCTGAATAAGATCAGGGGAAGTAAGGCAAGAGCCATTATCCCAAATACGGAAAATTTTATTAGCCACCCGTTTTTTCTTGACCATATTGTGGAAGAGTTTGGTGTTCCTCTCACCATCCTCTAACCACCTACAAGCGGCTTTTTGCCGCCAAAAATCCGCCTCCATGGCGGTAACTCGAGCAAGATCGGCATTGCAATTGGACAAAGTAGTCCAATGCAAATCCGAAGGATCAGCCTCGCAAACTGCCTCAGCAACCCGGACAGCCTGCTCCGCCTCCGCAAGTTTGGCAAAAAGATCACCAAAAACACCCTTGTTCCACCACTTCAGATGGCTCTTCAGGCACTTCAATTTCACAAAAAGACGGTGCATGCCGTTCAAATGACACGGCAAATTCCAATTAAGCCGCACCGTCTGCAAAAAACCATGGTGCCTGAGCCACATGCTCTGAAAGCGAAAAGAAGTCGGCCCACTAGCAAAAACCGGGACTGACACAAAAAGAGGACAATGATCAGAGACTGTACGAATGAGGTGCTCCACACGAATAGAATGAAAATGGTCACCCCAATCAACAGACACAAAAACCCGATCAAGACGCTTCCAAATGGTCTTGTTCGTCCACGTGAACGAAGACCCCTCAAAACCAGCATCCACTAACCCAGAATCCAAAATAAAATGATTAAATTCTTCCATGGGAAGTAACCGCCCACCAGAAGAGCCCAAACACTCAGACGAATTTCTAACTACATTAAAGTCGCCACCAACAAGCCAAGGACTCTGATCAGGCTTAACCTGAAGCAAAGAAGTCCAAAGCTGTCTGCGTTCAATGTAGTCACACTTAGCATAAACAAAGGAGCAAAAAACAGTGGTCGGCAAAAAACTAGCAGAAACCCGGAAGTGAAGGAATTGAGTGTGATCAAGGAGACACTCAACCATCACATCCTCAGCAAAGAAAACCCAGATATGACCCGAGGAGTTCGATATAACTCGAGAAAAACCAAAACGACGAGTCATAAACCGAACATCCAGATCAATCATGGGTTCCAAAATAGCCAAGATCTTGACTCTCTTTTCTTTAACATGGGCATGAAGCCTTTGTTGAGACTCCGAGCTCCGGAGCCCCCTGACATTCCATATGAGAAAATTCATGGAGAATGGGCACCAGAACCGCCCTGTCGTTTTTTACGCGACCTATGAAAAGCATTCTCCTTCCTTTTCTTAACATCTCCCATATCAGCATCCAGAATACGACTATCAGACCTACAACCATCACCCGACTCGGAATGCCGATCAAATTCGTGATTAGAATCTCCAGCAGATTCCAGCCGGAAGACCAACTCACTGACAGAAGGTCCCTGCCTAGCAACCAATTCCTCAACCGCAGAGGAAACATCATCAGGAGACAAAGGAACAGAGGGGATGGAATGACTACTATGATTCAAAGTGCAAGGCCCCAGAGAACCAAACACAGGCAACTCAGAAGTAGACGGTACCCCAATACCGTCCACGCAATCACCCAACTGGACCCCTCCATCAATAACCTCATCACTGAGGGTCACACCCTCAACAAGAACAGACTCCAATTGTTCCTTTCCAGAAGACCCAACACCGGCATCCTCCAGATTACCACATGGAGGGTCCAAATCAACACAATCTAATCCAACAGGATCAATCGCCTCATCCTGCCCATGCGAGAGCACCTCAAAAGGATTCAACTCAAGAGGATTCTTTCTTGGAAGAACCTGCCGAACTGGCCTCTTTCTCCCTCTACGTCGGGGACCCGTGCCAGTTTTCTGAAGCTGAGGCTGGGCCCCCAAATTAAAACCAGGAGCAACACCCCCTGGTGGAGCAACACCCCCTGATGGGGCAGGCTCTGTAGAAGTGGGAGACTGACGAGGAGCACGGTCAGCAGGCTTGGGACGAACGGGTTTTGGGTTCTTGCCATGGGAATAACAAACACTGGTCGAATGACCCAGCATATTGCAATCCGTGCAGTATCCGGGGATTCGCTCATAAATGACTTCAATTTCTTGAGCATGATCACCCCAACCCACCCAAATTTCTTTGACTGGTGTTTCCAACACATTAATTTCAACACAGACTCGGGCAAAAGCACCCCGAGTAGATTCAGCAGTATGGTCATCCATCTTCACCGGTTTCCCCACAATTTTGGCCAAAGCAAATAGACTTTGCTTAGAAAACAAATGAAGGGGAAGACCCGGGAAGCGGATCCAAACAGGAGCAATGGGTGACTCCTCCTGAAGATTAAACTCTGGCGTCCACTTAGAGAAGCGGATCGACAGAGGTCCCACCTGCATAACCCCCTTAGTCCAAAAGAACGCATAGTCTTCTTCACAAGCAAGTGTGAGAACAAGAAAACCCCGAGGCATGAACTTTAAGTCAAAAGATCTAACTAGTCCCAATTTAGCAAAAGCCGCAGAAATACCAGAATTTGGAACTAGAGATCGATTACCTGAAATTTTTCCAACCAGAGCAAATTTGAAAGGTTCTGCCAGAGAAGAAATAACCTCATCCGGGAAAAGGATACCCGGTTTTCCATTCCTAAGAGTCGGCACAGGAATGTCATCCATTGAATTGTACAACTCATCAAAGCTTTTCTTGGCCGTCCGAGGGGACGGTGGAGTCAGGATATCGCGAAATGACACAGTAAGAGGAGTAGGAACACGCGTACCTGTTTTGACCGGTTCAGCACAAGGGTTGACTGCCGAGTCAACTCGTTCCACCCGGCGGTTTGACTCGACCGAGTTGACTAGTGAGTTACCTGCCGGAGCACCACCATGGATCGGCGACGGTGAGAGGAGTCCAGAACCGGTACCAATTTGAGCAGACTCGGGCATTGGAGGGTTCGATTGAGCCAAAGAAGATGATGGACTACGATTTTGCCCTAGAAAAGAGGGGTTTCCGATCGGTGGCCGGAAACCCGAAATTGAAGACGGCAAAACACGACCCAGGCTTGGACGAAGGGACCCTGAAGAGTAATTGAGAAAAGGATTTGAAACGGTGGAGAAATTAACCTGAGAAGCTGACGGAAAAGAAGAACCCGCCTGGAAATTCTCAGATCTAAAATTCCCGGCGCCGGCGAACGGGGATTGTTCAATTGATTGAGGCGTTATGACCGCCATGAAGTGAGGATCACAGATCGGGTCTTGGATTTGACAGACAATAGATGAATCAGCCGGAATCGAAGAATGAAGCACCGGCGATTTCGTGAACAGTAGCGGCGGAACTTTGCACGCCGATTCCGGTGAATATACTGACTTGTTGTGAGTGGGGCTGGTACCAATGGAACCGTCTGCTCGAGGCGAGTCAGATGGTGTATGTGCGGCGCCGAGAGGAACAGCGGACGGCGACGACGCGATTTTGGACGGAAATGGCGATTTTTAAAGCCGGAAATTGGTGGTGTTGCCGGACTCCGATGGCTGCGATATTTGAGTATGTTGGTCGGCAGGTTGAGGCGATTCAGATGGTGGTGGTGGCCGGCCGGGATCCGGCGGCGGAAGCATGGCGGCAGAGAGGCGTGAATAGTGACGAATTTAGTGTGTTTTTTCGCACCTTTTAGTGTGTGTTTTCCAGAGAAAATTTTTTGGGGGCAAAATGGTTTTGGTTTTTGGTTTAGGGTTTAGGGTTTAGGGTTTAGGGTTTTTTTTTTTTTTTTTTTCCGGAAAACACCGCCGGATGCGGGGGGGTTAGGCAGACCCCTAGGGTTTAGGGTTTAGGGTTTAGGGTTTAGGTTTTAGGGTTTTTTTTTTTTTTTTTTTTCCGGAAAACACCGCCGGATGCGTAGGGTTTAGGGTTTAGGGTTTAGGGTTTTTCTTTTTTTTTCCAAGAAAACACCGTCGGGAGCGGGGGGATTAGGCGGACCCCTACCAGTATATACAACAAAAGAGCAGAATAAAACACCTAATGGGAGGGGGACATGGCCAAAACCTCCGCAAAAAGGCTATACAATCAAAACATCAAAGCATAAATAAAGACATACTACAACAGGGCAACCCGAAATACAACAGAACAAAAAGCAAACAAACCAGCGGGTGCCCCGGAATACATCCAGCAAAGTAAAACAAAATGATGGGCAAGGAGAACTCTGCAGTGAACGCCCACCACATGTCGCCCAAAAGGCGAAAAAACAATATCATCCTGGATCAGGAGGTCGCCTATAGGGCAAACCCGCCTGATCCGCCTGCTGTCTGTCATACCGCCGCTGCTGAGAACGCGTACGGCCTGGAAGCGGTGAAGATAAACTGGCAGTGGTAGAAGAAGACACACCACCCTCCTCACATCCCGTACTCCCCGAACCCACCGCGAATGAAGTCATCACAATAGAAGTAGGAGTATCAACCACAGAATCTTGAACGGTAGAAACAAGCTCAACCACTGGAATCGGAACATCCTCAGGTGCAGGAACAGCTGTAACAGAAGAAGTCACGACATCAACTGTAGCTGTGGTCTGAGACGAACTAGCCCGAGCCGAAGCTGGCTGATACGGATAACCTGCCTCAGCATTCCCCTCTACCGCGAGCTTACTAAGAAGTGACTTGACCCTATGGGGACGGGATTTAACAGTACCCGATGTCTGACCAGGACCTGAATCAGAAGGCAAGTCCTGCAGTACCTCGTAATAATTCTTCGTGGAAATAGGCCGATTCGGATCTTTCCTCACAACAGGCCGACGACGGGGACGCTTAACAACCTGCTCTGGAAAATCAGAGTCACTGGACAAGGCCATCTCAGAAGTAACACCCTGTGAAGGCATGCTAGAATCCTGAAGTGGAGATTCAGAAACAACACCCTTACCATGAGGACGTAAACCCTGGTCATGCTGACCCGAAGACTGAGGTGCATGAGCAGCCGGACGCTGAAGCCCACCCCGCCTCGTCTTAAACGACTTAACCGTCCTGGAACAAAACTCAACCGAATGTCCAAGCAGCTTACAGTGAATACAGAAATGAGGTACCTTCTCATAAATGACCTCAACAACTTGACAATGATCACCCCATCCTACCCAAATCTTCCCCGGACGAGGCTGAAGAACATCCATCTCAATACAGACCCTAGCAAAAGAACCTCTGGAACCATCAGCGGTAATCTCATCAACCTTAACTGGATTACCTAAGATCTTCGCAATCGGATAAAGACTTTTTTTAGCATAAAGATGGAGTGGCAAATCAGGAAATCTAACCCAAACGGGAGCAACAGAAGAATCCTCTTCATATTTGAATTCCGGAGTCCATTTAGAAAACCGAATAACCACAGACCGAATAGAAACCAAAGGCCTCTCCCAAAACTTCAAATAATCCTCCTCGCAAGAAAGAGTAAGAACCATATACCCATGAGGAAGAAATCTAACAGTGTGGGAGCCGAGTAAACCAACGCAAGAAAGGGCAGATAAAATATCCTTATTTGGGGTCAGGCCCCGGGTTTAGGGTTTAGGGTTTAGGGGTTAGGGGTTTAGGGTTTAGGGTTTAGGGTTTCGGGGTTTCGGGTTTTAGGGTTTAGGGTTTAGGGTTTAGGGTTTGGGGTTTTGGGGTTTAGGGTTTAGGGTTAAGGGTTAAGGTTTTTTTTTTTTTTTTTTTTTTTTTTAGGGTTTAGGGTTTAGGGTTTTAGGGTTCAGGGTTTAGGGTTTTTTTTTTTTTTTTTTTTTTTTTCGGAAAACACCGCCGGATGCGGGGGGGTTAGGCAGACCCCTACCTGTATATATAAACACAAAAGAAATACAAGATAAAGCCTAAAGAGAGGGGGACTATACCAAGACCTCTCTAAAAGCTAGTCTAACAACACATAAAACATAAATCCATAAATCCTAGGGTGGCAAATACATGTGCCAAAATCTAATCCCTCGGAAAAGCGCATAATAAAAATGAACATATAAGAGCAGCGCTGAATACATCAAAACATCGAAGCATGTCTAAGCTGTAAAGATCCGACTCAGATGTAGGTGCAAAAGACAACCAATTGTACCCATCGCTGAGCCGTCTGTCGCTGGAAGTCCAACATGACAATGGAATCCTACTCCGAGAGCTGTGCGCAGTAAATGATCTCGCAATCAAAATAGTATACGGCTGGAGAAGCACTGTGCCAAAACAGGAGAAGCACAGATGAAGGACCGCAATCCAGCTGAAGTGATAGAAGCGCCAAATCCCGAGAAAAAGGTGAAAACGTATGGAGCTCATAACGTCATAAATCCTAGCATGACTGGAACGCTGATATAAAAGGTAGCCAAGAGAGAACATGGAGAGCCGCCAATACACATAGCAAAAGCAAAGAACATATAAATCCCAACATGAATGGAGCTCTGGTCCAGAAAATTCACTGAGATAGATCATCCAAAGCCACCATGAAAGTCGGCAAGAGAACCCAAGATATAGAAAGCGGCGGCCAAGGAGAAGCCTGCAGATAACGACCGCCAGAGAACAGGGGTGGTCCAAATAAAAGCACCAATGTAGAAGGTGCGAGAGTCCACCCAGATCCAAAGAAACAAAACACTCCAAAGTGACAGTACCTGCAAAGGAAAAATACATATATATAGATATAAATAGAAGTAGATCCAAAGAAAGGAAGGGGCTGCAAATAGCTAAGAACATCTATATCTAAGGTAGGGAAGCCCAGAGGTATCCGAGCGGGTGAGGATGGATATGTGCCTGGGTAGTGAAGGACCTAACTCTAAGGTATAAACCCTAATGGTATGAGCCCTCGCCGCCAATGCATCCGCCACCGAATTTCCCTCCCGGAAAATATGTGAAAAATGAACTGCCCGCCCCCTCAAAAGAAACAAAATCCGAGTGACTGTATGATGAAGGTCCCAATGACACCGACGAGAACGCAGGATCTGAAGAGAAATCTGAGAATCGGTCTCAACCCAAAGGGGAAAAAGACCAAGATCGGAACAGATAAGAAGGCCCCTCCAAACCGCCCAAAGCTCCGCCCGAACATTGGTCCCGACTCCGATAAACTCGCTGAAGGAGAGCACCACCCTGCCAGAAGAATCACGCACAACACCACCGACAGACGAGTCCCCAGGATTGCCCCTCGAACTCCCATCAACATTCAGCTTAAAGCACCCAGGAGGTGGACAGAGCCACCGGACAATCGCTAACCTATGGGTCCGCTGAAAGCCAACAAAGATACCCAGCGATCTGGCCGCCTCAAAGGCACCAAGCCAGTGCTTGGGCTTAACAATGAAAGCAGCATGGGAAAGACGCAGATAATCCAAAATCTGAAACTTCACAGTCTCCCCAGAAATACGCAACTGACGGTGCTTCGCATCATTACGAGCCGTCCAGAGAAACCACAAAACAATGAAGGGCAGAAACTCCTTAACGTGGCCCCCAGGTGCCCAATGAAGATTTCTCTTCCAAGCGCTAAGGAACAACCTGAGATCCCCTGTGCAGGGGATCCGGACACGAAATATGGCCCCAAAGAAATGCCAGACATAACGGGCTATCGGGCCATCAATGAAGACGTGTGTAAATGTCTCCGACATATCACAACACTGGCATCGAGAAGCCAACTCAAAACCACGACGCTGGAGCATATCATCCAACGGGAGCCACTGATGCCAAAACATCCAAAGAAAAAAAGACATCGTGGGCCTCAACCAACGGCCCCAACAAGGAGTCAAGATATCAGAAACCGGTTCTCTCAATCGGACAAGCTCCCAAGCAGACCTAATCGAGAACGCACCGTCAGAACTGTGAATCCAAATCGCCAAATCAGGCTCGCCAAAGGCAATCGGGGTCAAAGTAATCGTCTCAGCAACAGAAGGGGCCACCACGGCGCAAAGAAGATCGAAATCCCAGGCCCCCTCAGACAAAAAGTGAAAAACCCGAACATCACGGCCCCCACGGACCTCACACTGGCTGGACAGGGCACTCTCGCCAAACCATATGTCATCCCAAAAGGACACGTCTCCAAGGCCAACACGCCAGCGAATGCCAGGCTCGGCGCGAGGTCTGATCCGTAGGAGACGACGCCAGGTGGGGGATATGAAACCACGAGGGAGAACAGAGGCAGGAGCATCCATGTGGCAATACTTCCGTAAAAGGAACCTCGCCCAGAGAGAGGAGCCCTGCCGAAACCGGAACCACAATTTAATAGAAAAGCTATCCACCAGATCTTTCAATCTGCGGAAGCCAAGACCACCCTCCATCACTGGGAGACAGGCTCGAGACCACTTTGCCCAGTGCCATTTCTTCTCCAGTGGCCGCGACCCCCAGAGAAAACGGTTGAAAACCAGCTCAAGCTTCTCCATGACAGCAAGCGGTGGCTGTACCACCTGAAACAGATAAATAGGCATGGAGAGGAGCACACTACGGATAAGGGTTATGCAGCTACCCGGAGAGAGCGTCCGGATCTCCCAACCCTCTAACTTCCTACGAACAGACTGTAGGAGGTTCTCAAAGAGGGAACATACTCGGTTACCCCGAAACAAGGGGACTCCAAGGTACTTGAGGGGCAAATGACCCTCCGCAAACCTGGTGATGCGCAAGATCCGAGTGCGAAGATGCTCAGAGCACCTCGGAGGCAAGATAACAGAACTTTTGACAGCGTTCACCAGCTGTCCCGAACAATTCTCATAATGATGCAGTAAACCCATAAGGCGCCGCATACTACGAGACCCACCATTGGCGAAAATAATGACATCATCAGCATAAGCCAGATGGGAAATCAGAATATCACAACCAGAGCGGTACCTGAGCTCAGGATGCTGCAGGTAGAGTCGGTCAAGGCCGCGCGATAGGTACTCCGCCCCCAAAATGAAAAGCATGGGGGACAAGGGATCGCCCTGTCTGAGGCCTCTAGTGGAACCAAAGAACCCCGAGAGAGAGCCATTGATGTTCACGGAGAAATGACAATGAGGTATGCAAGCCGAGACCATCTCCACAACCCGCTCCGAGAAACCAAAGTGTCTCAAAACCTCGAAGAGGAAAGGCCACTGGACCCTGTCATAGGCCTTGGCCATATCCAACTTCAGGATAACATTACCGCCACGAGTGGGGAGAGTGAGACTGTGAGTGAGTTCCTAGGCGAGTAGAATATTATCGGAGATCATCCGACCCGGAACGAAGCCACTCTGATTCGGTGAAATAAGTCTCTCCACCACAACCCTCAGCCGAGAGTACAACAGCTTAGAGATGATCTTATTCGTAACATTGCACAGACTAATCGGACGAAAGTCCGACCAAGCATGAGCACCCGCAACTTTGGGGATCAGAGTGATTGTGGTGGCGGTAAAACCCTGGGGGAGGGGAGAACCCCTGAAAAAATCCAGAACAGCATCAAAAACATCCTGATGAACAATCTCCCAACAATGCTGAAAGAATGCCGAGGAGAAGCCATCAGGCCCAGCCACACTATCAGGGTGTATGGAGAAGACAGTCGCACGAACCTCCTCCAAAGAAGGGGTCGCAACAATACCCTCATTCTCCACAGCAGAAATAACGGAGGGGAAACCCGAGAAATCAGGACACGCAAGCACAGAGGGGTCACCAGTAAGCAAATGCTGGAAGAACGAGGCTCCCGACTGCTGAATCAACTCAGGAGACGTCAGGCATACCCCATTGTCCCAGATGCGGAAAATCTTATTCGCCACCCTTTTCTTCTTCACCATGTTATGAAAGAGTTTGGTGTTCCTCTCACCATACTCTAACCAGTGGCAAGCAGCTTTCTGTCTCCAAAAATCCGCCTCCATGGCGGTGACACGGGCCAGATCCTCATTACGATCAGACAGAGAAGTCCAATTCAACTCAGAAGGATCAGCCTCACAGACAGACTCAGCAGATCGAACAGCCCTCTCAGCCTCAATGATTTTATCGAAAAGGTTCCCAAAAACATCCTGATTCCACCACTTGAGGTGATGTTTGAGGCGCTTCATCTTAGCAAAAAGACGAGGCATACCACTCAAACTACAAGGCAGAAACCAATTGAGCCGAACAGTCTGCAAGAAACCATGATGCCGAAGCCACATACGCTGGAAGCGAAACGAGCTCGGCCCACGGGCAAAAATCGGAGCGGTGAGCAAAAGCGGACAGTGGTCAGAGAAAGTACGGGGAAGATGTTCAACACGAATGGAGCTGAAATGATCACCCCAATCAACGGAGACCATAACCCTGTCCAACCGCTTCCAAATGGTCTTATTCGTCCAAGTGAACGAAGAGCCCTCAAAACCGGCATCAACCAGACCAGAATCCAAAATGAAAGTATTGAACTCCTCCATGGGTAGAAGCCTACCACCACGGGTGCCCAAACACTCAGATGCATCTCTGACAACATTAAAATCACCCCCCACAAGCCAAGGACCCAGAGCAGGCTTGACCTGAAGAAGGGAAGACCAAAGATCTCTGCGCTCAACGTAGCCGCAGCTGGCATAAACAAATGAACAAAACACCTCAGTCGGTAAAAAAGAGGCGGACACCTTGATGTGCATGAACTGAGCATGATCAAAAACACACTCAGTCTTCACATCCGCAGAAGAAAAAACCCAAATATGACCAGAAAGATTCGAAATGACTCTAGAAAAACCAAAACGGCGAGTCATGAATCTCTGGTCCAACATTATCATCGGCTCCAAAATGACCAAAATCTTAATCTGATGCGCCTTCACATAAGCATGAAGCCGCTGTTGGGACTCCGAACTCCGAAGTCCCCGAACATTCCAAATGAGGGAATTCATGGAGACCGATGAGCAGAAGCACCCGGCCGCCGCTTAAACGAATCTCCCAACCTTTCTTTTTTCCTTTTATTGACGTTCGACATATCAGTATCCTGAGCACCAGAATCAGAATGCCGATCAAACCCCGTGTCGAGGTCATCAGCAGACATACGCTCGACAATCCGCTCACAAACAGGAGACCCCTGTTGAGCAACAAGTTCATCAAGATGAGAGGAAACATCTGGAGAAGAAGGAACGGAGGGAATCGAATGGCAACTGTGATTTTCCATGCACTGAAAAGAAGTGCCAGTACCCCCCTCCTCAAACTGATGAACCAAAGACTGAACAGACACACAAGCCTTACCCGAAGGTAAGGTGTCAACAATGGGCAGACCCAAACTAATCGGGTCAACACCAACAACAGGATCCTGATCCAAAGGAGCATCTCCAAGTAAACCATCACCCACAACCTCCAAGTGGGATCCAAGATCAGGATTGGGGCCAACCAACTCAGTAGCGTCGCAACGCTGAGCCTCATCATGCCAGGGTGACAAAACCTCAAAGGCATTTGAGGAATTAACTTGCTGCGGAACAGCAGGGACTGTAGGGGGAGATCCAGCAGGAGTACCCCTGCGCACGGGTCGCCTCCTCCGTCTACGCCTGGGGCCATCGCCATTTTCATGAAGCTGGGGCTGTGGTCCAGGATTAAAGACAGGAACAGCACCCTCCTGGGGTGTTTGGGCTTTGGGATGAACTGGATCTTGAGATTTTTGAAACCCGGGCTTAGGCCTCGACGGCCTAGGATTCTTCCCGTGAGAATAACACACGGTAGCTGAATGTCCCAGCATCTTGCAGTCAATGCAATATGCGGGGATCTTTTCATAAATAACAACAATAACCTGTGTGTGATCACCCCAACCAACCCATACCTGCTGAATGGGAGGCTGTAAAACATCAATTTCCACACATACTCGGACGAAAGCGCCTCGAGAGACATCAGCGGTGTGGTCGTCCATCTTAACAGGCTTACCTACAAGACTCGCAAGAGCAAAAAGAGTACGCTTGTCGAACAAATGCAAGGGTAAGCCCGGAAAACGGATCCAGACTGGCGCAATGGGGGATTCCTCATGCAGATTAAATTCGGGGGTCCACTTAGAAAAACGGATCCCAAGTGGTCCCACAAAAATGTTCCCCCTCGACCAAACACGCGCGTAATCTTCTTCACATGAGAGAGAAATAACCAAAAAACCTCTGGGTAAGAATTTCAAGTCAAACGATCGCACTAGTCCCATTTTTTCGAAAGCCACAGAAATTGAAGAATTAGGGACTAAGGACCTGTTCCCCGAAATTTTACCGACTAGAGCATATTTAAAAGGTTCTATCAGTGAAGAAATTACCTCAACCGGGAATCGGATACCCGGCTTGCCATCTAGAATAGACGGCTCAGGCAGCGCCTCCATCGAATTACGAACATCCTCGAAACTTTTCTGCACGGTGCGAGGAGACGGAGGTGCAAGAGCATCACGAAAAGAAACAGTAGCCCGAACCCCAGCACGAAGGACGGGTTTGACCACAGATGCAGAACCATTGACTGCCGAGTCAACTCGGTCAACACGGCGGTTTGACTCGCCCGAGTTGACTCGCGAGTTACCGGCCGGAGTAGCAGCGATCGCCGGCGACGTCGTGGGGAGTACAGAACCGGTATCCAAAGCACGAAAACCGGACGTCGGAGGGGCCGATTGGACACTAGAATTGGATGAAATCGAATGAAAATCGCCAATTTGGGCGTTTTTGATTGGCGGCGAAATACCTGAAATTGAAGACATGGATGAATTACCCATGGCATGGAGATTATACGGTTCAGAGGAATTCGTGAACGGAGCAGTGACAGCGCCGGAATTGAAAGAAAACACCGGCGCAACTAGGGTTTCACCGAATTCAGGCGTAGATCTGAAATTCCGGTGGAGCGCTGAACCGGCCGGAAACCGGCGGCGGCGGCATGGCGGCAGTGTAAGCAAGTTTAGGCGATTTTTTGGGGTTTTTTTGGGGTTTTTTGGGTAGAGAGCATTTTTCAACTGGTTTAGGGTTTAGGGTTTAGGGTTTAGGGTTTTTTTTTTTTTTTTTTTTTCCCGAAAACACCGCCGGATGCGGGGAGGTTAGGCAGACCCCTACCTGTATATATCCACAAAATAAAAAGTAACAGCAGAAATAAAACCTAAAAGAGGAGGGGGACTAAACCAAGACCTCCTCAAAAAGGCTAAAGCAGTAAAAACATAAATACCAAGTAGCCTAGGGACATAAATACATAAAAACCCTAGACTACGACAAAAAGTGCGCCATAAACTAATCAAATACGAGCTGCGCTAAGAGTCCACACGCCAATGAAGACCAAATGATAACTGGGAGATGAGTGCAGAATCCATGAAGAAGTTCTCATCTCTAAGCCATCACTCTGAAGAATCCAATATGCCAAAACGACTCTAATCTGAAATCGAGTAACTGTATGAATCCCAGCAGTCAAAATAAGATAAGGCCAGGAAATCACTGTACAATGACGATAGAAGAGCAAAATGAAGAGCGCAATCCAGCCAGAACAAAAAAGATCCAGCATCTGAAGTATAAATCTGACGAAGGTATCATAGCAATGAAGAGGATCGTCCGGAACGAATCCCTGGAACCACCACGACATCCAGTAGACTCCTGTAAAAGAACTGAGACGGCGGGCAAGGAGAAACTGCAGTAAACGCCCGCCAGGGACCAGAAGTGGACCCAAGAGAGGCCCGAACAGAAATAACGCTCCAGGGAATATGAGAGGGCCAAAGAAAAGCACCAAGAGGGTAAGTGCAAGAGCCCACCCAATCCCGAGGAGACCAAACATGTAGTGTGCGAGTGTCTGGGCCCACTCACACCAGACTGGCAAAACGGGGGAAAATAGAAGCCCCCTAAGTAACAGTACCTGCAAAGAAAAAATATACATATACATATATAAAGATCGCAGAAATGGATCCAAATGAAGGGAAGGGCTGCAAACAGCTAAGAAGATCGATATCTCAGGTAGGGAAGCCCGGAGGAATCCGAGCGAGCAAGTATGGAGATGTGCCTAGGTAGGGAAGGACCTAACTCTAAGGTAAAGTGCCTAAGGGTATGAGCCCTCGCCGCCAACGCATCCGCCACCGAATTACCCTCCCGGAATATATGTGAAATATGAACAGACCGCCCCCTCAAAAGGACCAGAATCCTGGAGACAATGTGATCAAGACCCCAGCAACATCGACGGGAACGAATGAGCTGAATAGAAGTCAATGAATCAAGCTCGATCCAAAGAGGAAAAAAGAATGATCAGAACAAAGGAGAAGACCCCTCCAAACCGCCCAAAGCTCAGCCCGGAGAGAAGACCCAGCTCCAATGAACTCGCTGAATGAGAGCACAACCCTCCCGGAATCATCCCGAACAACGCCACCAGCAGCAGAGTCCCCAGATACACCACGCGAGCTCCCATCGACATTAAGCTTGAAGCACCCGGACGGCGGTCGCAGCCAGCGAACAATCGCCGTCCTATGTAATCTATGGAGAGCAACCGAAATACCCATCGATCTCGCCACATGAAACACACCCAGCCAATGTCTAGGCTTGACAGTACGCGCAGAGTGGGCGAGACGCAGGTAAGACAAAATCTGGTACTTCACCGTCTCCCCAGAAACAGGGAGATGACGATGCTTAGCATCGTTCCGCGCAGTCCAGAGGAACCACAGAACAATGCAGGGGAGAAACTCCCGCACATGGCCCCCCCGGGACCAGACCAAATCTCTCTTCCACGCACTGAGGAACAAATTGAAATCCTCAGTGTCGGGAATACGAACCCGAAACACGGCGCCAAAGAAGTGCCAGACAGATCGAGCAACCGGGCTGCGAATGAATATGTGTGTGAATGTCTCAGCCATATCACAACACTGACATCTCGAGGCTAACGCAAAACCCCGGCGCTGGAGCACCTCATCAACTGGGAGCCACTGATGCCAGAATCTCCAGAGGAAGAACGACATGGTAGGCCTCAACCAGCTCCCCCAACGCGGGCGGAAAATATCAGAAGACGGAGCACGCTGACGGATCAGTTCCCAAGCAGATCTCAAGGAAAAAACACCATCGGAGCTTTGGATCCATCGAGCCAGATCAGGCTCTCCCGAAAGAACAGGAATCAAAACTATCTCCTCGGCAACCGAAGGAGCAACAACAGCACAAAGGCGATCGAAATCCCAGGACCCCTCAGACAGAAAATGAGAGACCCGAACATCACGGCCCCCGCGGACCACACACCAGGAGGACAAAGGAACGTCCCCAAACCAAGTGTCATCCCAAAAGGAAACATCTCCGAGACCAACTCGCCAGCGAATGCCAGGCTCCGCACGAGGGCGGATCCTGAGGAGACGTCGCCAAATGGGGGAAATAGAAGCACGGACGGGGACACAGGCAGGAGCATCCAGCCGGCAATACTTCCGTAGAAGGAATCTCGCCCAAAGAGAGGATCCCTGCCGAAATCTGAACCATAATTTAATAGAGAAACATTCCACGAGATCTTTCAATCTGCGGAATCCAAGGCCCCCCTCAAGTACGGGGAGGCAAGCCCGGGACGACCGGGCCCAGTGCCACTTCTTTTCCAAGGGTCTCGACCCCCAGAGGAAGGCATTGAAGGCCCGCTCAAGCTTCTCCATGACCGCCAGAGGTGGCTGAACCACCTGAAACAGATAAATCGGCATGGAGAGGAGCACGCTACGTATCAAGGTCATGCGGCTACCCGGGGAGAGGGTCCGAGTCTCCCAACCCTCTAACTTCCTACGAACAGACTGTAGGAGGGGCTCAAAAAGGGAGCATGTGCGATTACCCCGATAAAGGGGAACTCCGAGGTACTTGAGGGGCAGATGGCCCTCGGCAAACCCGGTGATGCGCAGAATCCGGGAGCGGAGGCGCTCAGAGCACCTCGGAGGCAAAATCAAAGAACTCTTGGCAGCATTCACACGCTGCCCCGAACAGTTCTCGTAGTGATGCAGAAAATCGACAAGGCGCTGCATACCACGAGACCCACCACTGGCAAAAATAATGACATCATCAGCATAAGCCAGGTGGGAAATCAGAATATCACAATCAGAACGATACCTAAGCGCAGGATGCTGCAGGTAGAGTCGGTCAAGGCCACGAGAGAGATACTCCGCCCCCAAAACGAAGAGAAGGGGAGACAATGGATCGCCCTGCCGGAGGCCTCTGGTGGAACCAAAAAACCCCGAGAGAGAGCCATTGATGTTCACAGAGAAATGACAATGGGAAATACATGCCGAGACCAAAGCCACAACACGCTCTGAAAGACCAAAATGTCTCATAACGTCAAATAGGAAATGCCACTGGACCCTATCATAGGCCTTGGCCATATCCAACTTCAAGATGACATTACCACCACGAGAGGGGAGAGTAATGCTGTGAGTGAGCTCCTGGGCAAGGAGGATATTATCAGAGATCATCCGACCCGGAACGAAGCCACTCTGATTCGGGGAAACAAGTCTCTCCACCACATCCCTCAACCGAGAGTACAACAGCTTCGAGATGATTTTGTTCGTGACATTACACAGACTGATCGGACGGAAGTCCGACCAAGCGCGTGCACCCTCGACTTTGGGAATAAGAGTGATCGTGGTGGCGGTAAAGCCCTGAGGCATAGGAGAACCCTGGAAAAAATCAAGAACAGCACCAAAAACGTCCTGATGGACAACCTCCCAGCAATGCTGAAAGAACGCCGAAGAAAAGCCATCAGGGCCAGCAACACTATCAGGGTGGATAGAGAAGACGGTCGCGCGGACCTCCTCCAAAGAGGGAATCGCAGCAATACCATCATTCTCCACAGCAGAGATAACCGAGAGAAAACCCGAAAAATCAGGGCAATCGAGCGCAGAGGGCTCCCCGGTAAGCAGATCCTGGAAAAATAAGGCTCCCGACTGCTGAATCAAATCCTGAGAAGTCAGGCAAACCCCATTCTCCCATATGCGGAAAATTTTATTCGCCACACGCTTTTTCCTCACCATATTATGGAAGAGTCTGGTGTTCCGCTCACCATCCTCAAGCCAATGGCAAGCCGCTTTCTGTTTCCAAAAATCCGCCTCCATGGCGGTGATACGAGCCAGATCCTCATTGCGATCGGACAGGGAAGTCCAATTCGCGTCAGAAGGGTCGGCCTCACAGACATCCTCAGCTGAACGAACAGCCCTCTCAGCCTCAGTGAGTCTATCAAAGATGTTACCAAAAACATCCCGATTCCACCACCGGAGGTGATGCTTGAGACGCTTCATCTTGGCAAAAAGCCGAGGCATGCCGCTCAGACTGCATGGCAGATTCCAATTAAGCCTCACAGTCTGCAAAAAACCATGGTGCCTAACCCACATTCGCTGGAAGCGAAACGAGCTCGGCCCACGGGCAAAAACAGGAGCGGTAACCAAAAGCGGACAGTGATCCGAGACAGTACGGGCGAGATGCTCAACCCGAATCGAGCTGAAATGATCTCCCCAATCAACAGAAACCAAGACCCTGTCCAACCGCTTCCAAATGGTCTTATTCGTCCAAGTGAACGAAGACCCCTCAAAACCAGCATCGATAAGACCAGAATCAATAATAAAATTGTTGAACTCCTCCATGGGTAGCAACCTACCACCACGGGAGCCCAAGCACTCAGACGCATCCCTGACGACATTAAAATCGCCCCCAACCAGCCAGGGACCCAAAACAGGCTTAACCAAAAGCAAAGAAGCCCAAAGATCCCTACGCTGGACATAATCACATCTAGCATAGACAAAAGAACAAAATATCTCTGTCGGTAAGAAAGAGGCAGAGACTCTGATGTGAAGGAACTGAGCATGATCAAAAACACACTCCGCCCTGACATCAGCAGCAAAAAATACCCAGATATGACCGGAGAGATTAGAAATGACTCCAGAAAACCCCAAACGGCGAGTCATGAATCTCGGATCCAGATCAATCATGTGCTCCAAAACAGCTAAAACCTTAATCTGTTTCTCCTTCACAAAGGCATGAAGCCTCTGCTGGGACTCCGAACCGCGAAGTCCCCGGATATTCCAGATTAAGCAATTCATGGGGAACGGGTGGAAGAAGGACCCGATCGCTTTTTATGCGATCGCCGACCATCATCCTGAGGTCTTTTTCTGGGGTTGGACATGTCAGTGTCCAGAATACTACACTCGGACCCACAACTAACTCCAGACACAGAATGTCGATCAAAACCCTGATCAGGATCATCAGCCGACATGTGACTGGGAATCATCTCAAGAATAGGGGGTCCCTGTCGAGCAATCAACTCGTCCAGCATAGAAGTGGCATCAGCAGGGGATGCAGGAAAAGATGGGACCGAGTGGCTGCTATGATTTTCAATACAAATCTCCGGGGGGACAAACACAGTCACCACATCCGGGCGTGGAGATCCAAGGTCATCCACGCAGTCCACAAAAGGAACACTCTCATCGTCCTCAGCCACCGTGACCGCAGGGCGGTCAGAAGAAGGGGCCTCCTGATGAGAGCTCAAACCGACAGAGGGATCAGGAACACCTAATCCAAGCTCCTCAGAGCCAACCTCTGTCTCCTGCAAATGTGAAAGAACTCCGAAAGAGTTGGAAGCAAGGGGATCATCCCTCGGGAGAGCCTGACGAACAGGCCTCCGTCTCTGTCTACGCCGGGGACCATGGCCATTGACATGAAGCTGGGGCTGTGGTCCCGGGACAATGACAGGGGCTGCACCCTCAGGTGGTGCCTGAGCAGGAGGCGCCTCCGGCTGAGGAGGCCCTCGATCAGCAGGCTTGGATCGAGCAGGTTTAGGATTTTTACCATGAGAATAGCAAACGTCGGTCGAATGACCCAACATTTTGCAATCCAAGCAATACCCAGGGATTTTCTCATAAACAACATCAATCTCCTGGGTATGATCACCCCAGCCCACCCAAATTTGCTTAACGGGTGGTTCCAACACATTCAACTCCACACAGACTCGAGCAAAAGCGCCTCGAGATGATTCAGCAGTAAAGTCATCCATTTTCACCGGGTTGCCCAAAATCTTAGCAAGGGCAAAAAGACTTTTCTTGTTAAACAGGTGAATAGGCAAACCCGGGAGACGCACCCAAACAGGGGCAATGGGAGATTCTTCCTGTAGATTGAATTCCGGGGTCCATTTGGAGAAACGGATCACGAGAGGTCCCACCATCATCTGCCCACGCGTCCAAAAAAACGCATAATCCTCCTCACAATGAAGTGAGAGGATCAGAAAACCCCGAGGCAAAAACCTCAAATCAAAAGATCGCTTCAATCCCAAACGAGCAAATGCCTTAGAAATTTCCGAATTTGGGACTAAGGATCTATTACCAGAAATCTTCCCAACTAAAGAAAACTTAAAAGGCTCGATCAGGGAAGACATTACCTCATCCGGGAAAAAAATACCCAGTTTCCCATCCTTGAGAGTCGGTGGGGGCATTTCTTCCATAGCATTCACGACATCTCCAAAGCCATTTTTCCCCGAGCGAGGGGAAGTAGGGGCCAGAGCATCCCTAAATGACACCGGAAACGTCTTAGTCGCACGAGAATCAGATTTAGAAGGCATACCCGAGTTGTTGACCGCTGAGTTGACTCGGTCAACTCGCTGAGTTGACACGCCCGAGTTTACCGGCGAGTTGACCACCGGAGATGTACCAAAGATCGGCGACGGCGAGGAGATCACGGAACCGGTCTTCAATCCACTAGAACCGGCTGGCAGAGGGGTCGATTGAACCAAAGGGTGAGAGTAAAATCGATTTTGCCCTAGAAATTGGGGGTTTCCGACCGGTGGCCGGAAACCGGAAATTGAAGGAGGCAAAACTCTACCCATAGGTGGACGATCATCGTGTGAAGAGGAATTGAAAAAATACCCAGGAACGACGCCGGAATTTAACGAGGAAGATGACGGAAAAGTACCGTCCGCCGCTGAATTCTTAGATCTGAAATTGCCGGCGACGGTGAACGGCGTTGGGCACAAAACCGGTACGATTGGAATCGTCTGAGAGTGGGTATCACAGATCGGGGCTTGGATTGAAACGAGATTGCAAGGATCCACCGGAATCGAAGATGGCATCTCCGGCGAGTTTTTGAACAGTGCAGTCGGAACTTTGCACGTCGATTGCGGCTGAGATACGTGGTTATAAGGAGCGGGGGTTGTACCAATCGAAGCGTCGGCCTGAGACGAGTCGAATGATGGCAGTGCGGCGCCGAGAGGAGCAGCAACCGGCGCCGGCGAAGAAGTGGACGGAAATGACAGATTTTCGAACTGAAAAATGGAGGGGTTACCGGACTCCGATGGGACTGAAACTTGGACAGGGTGGTCGCCGTGAGGAGGCGGTTCAGGTGGGGTGGTTGGCCGGCCGGGATCCGGCGGCGGCGGCATGGCGGCAGGTAGGGCGTGAATAGTGACGGTTTTAATGTGTTTTTTCTCACGTTTTACTGTGTGTTTTTTCAAAGAAAATTTTTTGGGGGCAAAATCGGTTTAGGGTTTAGGGTTTAGGGTTTAGGGTTTAGGGTTTAGGGTTTAGGGTTATTTTAGGGTTTTAGGGGTTTAGGGTTTAGGGTTTTTTTTTTTTTTTTTTTTTTTTTTTTTTAAAGAGAACGCCGCCAGAGTGGCGGGGGGTTTGGCAGACCCCTACCTGTAAATAAATGAAACATAAAAATGTAATCCGTACAAAGAAAAAACACCTAAGTGAGAAGGGGGACTAGACCAAGACCTCCTCAAAAGGCTAAGCGCAAATGTAAACAGTAATACGCAAATCAAAAAGCAGATACTACAAGGGTCACTTCAGTGCAAGCAAGATGACCGTCAAAATTCAAGAATAGCTATGTCTCAAGTGACTAAAGAAGACTCCAGGGAGGCGTATGTTCCCGCCAGAGCACCCGGAAAAGTGGAAAACGACAGTAGTAAAACAATGGGCTGAAGGCAAGCATCTCAATCACCAGCTGACATGGGTCCAAATGGATGACCCTCCGAAACTCCAATAAAGATAGCAATGGGCGTCTGGTCCCGCCCTGGAGGCAAAGCTGTCCTCCTCAACGAGTGCGTCAGGCGACTGGAATCCGCCAGCGGGAGACGCACAAAATCAAGCAACAAGAAAAGGTCTGAGGCGACTGATCCGCCCAACGACTAAATGACAGGTATAAACCGAGAGACAGACACACACAACTCACGGACGCACGAACGCACACAAGGGCGAGCTCACGCACGCACACACAGACGCTCGCACACACACGAAAGCACGCACACGAACACCTACGCGAATAAAAACTCACACACGCACGCTCAGAAACAAAACACTCACCCAAACGCACGCACACAAGCGACTACGCGCAAACGCCCGCACGAACACAGACGCACGCACACACACACACAGACGCACGCACACAAACCCAAACGAACGCACACTCACAGACCCACGCATACACGAGAAAGTATCCACACACGCACCCACAGGCGAAAACAGAGGAAACTAGAAAGCAATAATACTATTTTTTTTTTTTTTTTTTTTTTAAGAGAGCCTGGAACGCAAGTACGGCAGCCCGGAGTGGTCTGAGCGAGCAAGAATCGAGATATGTCTGGGGAGAGCCGGCCCTGGCGTGTAAGTGAATCGTCGAGAAATATGAGCCTCGGTCGCTAAAGCATCCGCCACAGAGTTACCCTCCCGGTAAATATGAGAAATATGGATAGCCCGCCCCCGCATAAGACAGCGAATCCTAGAGACAATAAGGTCAAGAGCCCACTGACACCTACGAGAACGGAGGATCTGGATAGAAATCTGGGAATCGGTCTCAATCCAAAGGGGAAAAAGGCTAAGGTCAGAACAAAGAAGTAGTCCTCTCCAAACAGCCCACAGTTCCGCCCTGATGTTGGTCCCGACTCCGATGAACTCGCTGAACGAATAAAGAACCTGGCCAGAAGCATCACGAGCAACCCCTCCAACAGTAGACTCTCCGGGGTTACCTCTCGAACTACCGTCAATGTTGAGCTTGAAGACCCCAGGAGGGGGTCTGAGCCACCTAACAATGGTCATCTTCAGCAAGCGCCGAAGACTGACCGAGATACCAATCTGTCTTACCGCCTGAAGTGAGCCCAGCCAGTGCTTGGGCTTAACAATAGAGGCTGAGTGGGCAAGACGGAGGTAGGATAAAACCTGAAGCTTGACCGTCTCCCCGGAGATGGGTAAGTGACGGTGCTTCGCATCGTTACGAGCAGTCCATAGGAACCAAAGGACGATGAAGGGTATGAATTCCTTCACGTGGCCCCCCGGAGTCCAGGCGAGATTCCTCTTCCAAGAGCAGAGGAACAGATTGAGATCCCCAGTCGAGGGGATCTGAAAGCGGAAAATGGCACCGAAAAAATGCCAGACATGACGGGCAACAGGGCTGTCAAGGAAGATGTGCGTGAATGTCTCCGACAAATCACAGCACAGACACTTGGAAGCAAGAGCCACCCCGCGCCGCTGAAGGACCTCATCGATCGGTAGCCACCGATGCCAGAGTCTCCAGAAGAAGAAGGACATGGTGGGTCTCATCCACCTACCCCAGCAGGGGGCAAAGATATCAGACGGAGGGCCACGTTGACGAACCAGCTCCCAGGCTGATTTCGTCGAGAAAACCCCGTCCGAACTGTGAATCCAACAGGCAGAGTCAGGCTCACCCACAAGAATGGGGACCAGAGTGATGGCCTCCGCAACAGAGGGGGCAACAACAGAGCAAAGACGATCGTAGTCCCAGGCCCCCTCGACTAGGAAACTAGAGACGCGGGTCCTCACGGTTCCCTCTAACCTCCCTCTGATCAGACAGAGGGGTATCACCAGTCCAGATATCATCCCAGAAGGAGATGTCTCCGTGACCGATTCTCCAGCGAATGCCAGGCTCAGCGCGGGGCCGAATCTGTAAGAGGCGCCGCCAAGAAGGGGAGATGAACCCACGACAGAGGACACGGGCTGGGTGCAAAGTCTTGCAGTACTTCTGCAGCAGAAACTTCGCCCAGAGGGAAGATCCCTGTCTGAATCTGTACCACAACTTAATAGAGAAGCTGTCCACAAGGTCTTTCAACCTGCGGAAGCCCAGGCCTCCCTCTAAGGGCGGGAGGCACGCACGGGACCACCGGGCCCAGTGCCATTTCTTCTCCTGCGGGCGAGAGCCCCACAGGAAGCCATTGAAGATAAGCTCAATCCTCTCCATGATAGCCAGAGGTGGTTGGACCACCTGGAACAGATAGATAGGAATCGAGAGTAGGACACTTCTGATAAGAGTCATGCGACTCCCTGGAGAAAGTGTACGAGTCTCCCATCCCTCGAGTTTTTTCCTGATCTGAAGCAGGAGGGGCTCGAAAAGCGCACATTTTCTGTGTCCCCGGAACAACGGCGCGCCCAGGTACTTCATAGGGAGGTGCCCCTCAGCAAACCCGGTGATGCGCAGGATGCGGGAGCGGAGGCGCTCCGGGCATCTAGGGGGCAGAATGACGGCACTCTTAACCACATTGACCAGCTGGCCAGAGCAGTTCTCGAAGTGCCACAAGAAATCTTTGATGCGCTTCATCCCGCGGGTGCCACCATTTGCGAAAATGATGACATCGTCAGCATATGCGAGGTGGGAGATCATGATGTCACATCCCGAACGGAAGCGGAGCTCGGGGTGCTGGGAAAACAGGCGGTTCAGACCCCGCGAGAGATATTCGGCCCCAAGAACAAAGAGGAGAGGGGACAGGGGGTCGCCCTGGCGAAGCCCCCTGGTCGAGCTAAAGAAACCAGCAGGGGTCCCATTGATGTTGACGGAGAACTTGCAGAGAGATATGCAAGTCGACACCATCGCCACCACCTGCTCAGAGAAACCGAACTTACGGAGAACATCCAGGAGGAACGGCCACTGGACCCTATCGTAGGCCTTGGCCATGTCAAGTTTCATGATAACATTACCTCCCCGGGTGGGGAGGTTCAGACTATGAGTAAGCTCCTGGGCCAGGAGAATGTTATCCGAGATCAGTCTGCCCGGAACAAAACCACTCTGATTCTGAGAGATAAGGTCTCCGACAACGGTCTTCAACCTCGAATACAAGAGCTTAGAGATGATTTTGTTCGAGACATTGCACAGGCTAATGGGGCGGAAGTCCGTCCACGCATGTGCGCCCGCCACTTTGGGAATCAAAGTGATCGTGGTGGCGGTGAAACTCTGGGGGATCGGGGAACCATGAAAAAAATCAAGGACAGCATCAAAGACGTCCTGATGAACAATATCCCAACAGTGCTGATAGAAGAGCGAGGAGTACCCGTCGGGGCCAGCCACACTGTCCCTAGAGATAGAGAAAACCACAGCGCGCACCTCCTCCAGGGTGGGGGCGGCGGCCATACTGTGGTTCTCAGATTGCGAGATGATAGACGGGAAGTCAGAGAAGTCTGGGCGGTCAAGCACAAAGGGGTCCCCAGTGAGGAGATTTTCAAAGAAAGCAGCCCCAGATTGCCGGATAAGCTCTGGGGACGTGAGACAAGTCCCGTTGTCCCAGATCCTGAAGATTTTGTTGGCCACGTGCTTTTTCTTAACCATATTGTGGAAGAGCTTAGTGTTCCTCTCCATCTTCCAGCCAATTGCACGCGGCTTTTGCTTCCAAAAATCGGCCTCCATAGCCGTGACATTAGCCAAATCCGCGTTAACACTTGGATAGGCTTTGCCAGGAGAGATCGCTGGGGTCATTCTCGCAGGCCACCTCTGCGAGTCGCACCAACTTCTCCGCCTCATTGATTTTGTCAAAGATGTTGCCAAAAACATCTCGATTCCACCATTTCAAGTGGTTTTTAAGTCTTTTCAGCTTGGCAAAGAGGCGGAGCATACCAGTCAGGTGGCACGGCAAGTGCCAATTAAGCCTGACGGTTTGGAGAAAGCCATGATGGCGAATCCACATGCTTTGGAACCTAAAAGAGCTAGGTCCACGAGCGAAAATCGGAGCAGAGGCCAGGAGGGGACAGTGGTCAGAGACTGTGCGAGGGAGGTGTTGGATTCGGATGGAATGAAAGTGATCTCCCCAGTCTACTGAAACGAAGACTCTGTCGAGTCTTTTCCAAATGGTTTTATTGGTCCAGGTGAACGAGGACCCTTCAAACCCGGCATCGACTAATCCTGACTGGAGGATGAAGTCGTTGAATTCCTCCATAGGGAGGGATCGGCCTCCAGAGGTGCCAAGGCACTCGGAAGCATCCCTCACGACATTGAAATCGCCACCCACAAGCCAGGGGCCACTAGCTGGCTTAGCCTGAATGAGTGAATCCCAAAGGAGACGGCGCTCTATGTGGTCGCACTTGGCATAGACAAAGGAGTAGTAGACCTCTGCCGGGAGAAAGGCAGCGGAAACGCGGAGGTGGAGGAACTGGTCGTGATCAAGCAGGAGCTCGACCTTGACGTCCTCCGACGAGAAGACCCAGATCTTATTATTGGAGTTGGAAATGACCTGGTGGAACCCTAACTGCGAGGTCATGAAACGACGATCCAAGACAGTCAAGGGTTCGAAGATGGCCAAAAGGTTGACACGGTGGCGATCCACTAAGGTGTGGAGCCTCTGGAGGGACTTAGTGTTACCTAGTCCCCTGATATTCCATAGGAGGCAGTTCATGAGGAACGAGCAGTAGGAGATCTCGATCTGAGTCGAGGGGACCTAGCTCTACGCCTATTCTTCTTCGGTTGAAAGTCTCCCGATTCAGTTAGGCGTTTATTGATTTGGTTGGACATATCAGTGTCCTGGATGTCCCTATCAAAGTCTCGTCCATCACAAGACTCAGCACGACGCCCGTGGAGGTCAGGGTCTTCCCCAACAGAGGAGGTGGAAACAAGAGTGAAATCAGAGTGTGGGGGGCCTTGATGGTGGACAATCTCCTCGAGAGAGTAGGAGGAGATTTCGGGCGGAGAATTAGGATTAAAGAGAGCTCGAGAAGACGGGAGAGAGACAGTCGGGATCGAGTGGCTACTGTGGTTAACCACACAGAGAGAGGTGTCAAGCACGGGGTCAATCACGGGGTCAACAATGAGAGGGTGCGGGGATCCAAGGTCCTCCGCGCAGTCAAGAAACTGAGCAGCATCCTCCTCCTCCACCTCCTTGGCCCAGGGACGAGCTAGAGGGGCACATTTGATCGAGAGGGATGCCTGCGACGGACTTGGAAGGGCATACTCACTAGCAGGAGTGAGCGGGATAGCAGGAGAAGGGTGCGAAGGCCCGAGAGGGGGATCGGGGCCACGGCCCGTATCCTCAGACAGATGCTGAAGGACCTCGAAGGGGTTAGAGGTGGACGGATCATTTCTAGTGTGAGTTGGTCTCACATTGCGTCTCCTCCTGCGTTTAGCAGCTCTAGTTTGGGGAGGGATCTGGGCATGCAGCTCCGACGAGGAGGTGTGAGGGCCCTCCTCAGAGGGTGGGTGGGTCGAGGGTGATGCGGAAGGGGTGGGGTGGGGCGCCTTCCCCTGAGCTCTAGGTCGAGGGGGGCGAGGATTATTGCCGTGGGAATAACAGACCTCAGTAGAATGCCCCAACATTTTGCAGTCCAGGCAGTAAGAGGGGATTTTTTCATAAATGACAGTAATATCCTGAGAGAAGTCACCCCAACCCACCCAGATTTGTTCCCTACGGGGTTCTAAGACATTAATCTCGACACAAACCCTAGCAAAGGCGCCACGGGATGCATCAGCCGTGAAATCGTCTATCTTAATAGGGTTCCCCACAAGTTTAGCTATGGCAAACAGGCTTTTTTTGTCGTATAGGTGTAATGGCAATTCTGGAAATCTAACCCAGACTGGGGCAATGGGCGATTCCGCCTGAAGTTTGAACTCCGGGGTCCATTTGGAGAAACGGATTCCAAGTGGGCCCACAAACATGACACTCTTGGACCAGAGGAGAGCATAGTCAGATTCACAGGAAAAAATTATAACCAGAAAACCTTTGGGTAGGAATTTCAGGCTATAAGAACGAGTGAAACCGGCTTTAGAGAAAGCAGCCGCTATTAAATTGTTAGGAACGATGGATCGGTTCCCAGAAATCTTCCCAACCAGGGCAAACCTAAAAGGTTCGACTAGAGTAGAAATCATCTTGTCGGGGAATCGGATACCCAATTTCCCATCGACAGTGGAGGGCTCCGGAATATCCTCCATTGAATTACGGATATCATCAAAACTTTTTTTGATCGAACGAGGTGAAGGAGGGGCTAAAACATCACGAAAAGACACGGCAGGAAGCGACGTACCTGGGAGAAGAGCTGCCGAGTTCGAAGCATAGTTGACCCGCAAGGGTTGACTCGGCCGAGTTGCTGAGTTGACTCGGGCGGAGGGTGGCGGCGGGCCGCCGAGGGCCGGCGAGGTGGCGGAGGGCCCAGAACCGGGCAAGGAAACAGCAGACTCGGTCATCGGGGCGGAGCCGTGGTGGTGACTCGGTGGTGGACTCGGTGAGGGGAAGGGAAATTGGGCGTTTTTGATCGGGGTTGGGGAACCTAAAATTGATTGAAGATTTGGATTGCCCATGACTGGTATACCATTTGGTGAAAGTGAATTGGAAATCGGAGAGCAAAAAGACGGGCAATTTGACGGGGAAGAGATCGGCAGAAGGGTTTGGGGCGAGAATTTCGTAGATCCGAAATTCAGGCCGCCGGTGAACACAAAAGGTGAAATTGATTGAGGGCTATTGTGCGTCTGGTCGAGACGGTTCCAGATCGGGGATGGGCTCCCGGAGACGATGTCGGAGACGGTCGGAATCGACCCAAATGTGGCCGGAAATCGCTGGGGTAGGGGCGGCGAGACTTTGACGGAGCAATCGGAGGGGTAAATGGACTCCGTTTGGCTTGAAATTTTGACAGTAGACTCGTCTCGAGAAGACGAATCCAACGGTGTATCATTTGTGGGTAAAAAATTCGGAATCGGCGGGGACGACGATGAGGCCGGAATTTTCGTGTTTTTGGGCGGCGATTTGGACGGGTAATCGGACTCCATTTGAGCTGAAATTTTGGGGGGAGGGTCGCCGTGAGGTGGCGGATCAGATGGGGTGGTTGGCCGGCCGGGATCCGGCGGCGGCGGCATGGCGGTGAATATGACGTGAATAGTGACGGTTTTAGTGTGTTTTTTCTCACCTTTTACTGTGTGTTTTGACTTTTTTTTTTTAAAAACTAGGGTTTAGGGTTTAGGGTTTAGGGTTTTTTTTTTTTTTTTTTTTTCCGGAAAACACCGCCGGAAGCGGGGGGTTAGGCAGACCCCTACCTGTATATATCCACAAAATAAACAGTAACAAAATACAAAAGACAGAATAAAAACCTAAAAGAAGAGGTGGAAAAAACCGAAACCTCCTCAAAAAGGCTAAAGCAGTAGAAACTAGAAAAACAAAGCAACCTAGGGAAGTAAATACAAACGCAAAACTAACCCTAGAATACTACTAAAAAGCGCCAAACTAAACAAATACAATCAGCGCTAAAACCCACATACTGAGGAAGACAAAATGATAGCTGCGAGATGAAAACAGAAGCCAAACAAAAACTCTCATCCGAAAGCTATCACCCTGGTAAATCGAATCTGATAACAGTATGAAGCCCACCAGCCAAAAGAAACCCTGGCCTGGAAGTCACTGTACAATGGCGATCAAAGAACAAAATGTAGATCGCAGTCTAGCCAAAGCAAAAAGGATCCACCATCTGAAGCAAGCGAATAAAGTAACAAATCCCATGAAGTATAAGTCTGACTAAAGTCGCAACAATGCAGAGGTTCATCCAGAAAGAACCCCTGAACCACCACAACCTCCAGGAAACATCTATACAAGAACAGGAGGAGCGGGCAAGGAGAATCCTGCAGTAAACGCCCGCCAAGAACCAGGAATAAATCATAGATAAGCACCAACAGAAAGAGTGCTGAAGCCCACCGGAACCAACCCGGACAAACACATCATGTGCCAGTGTCTGGGCCCACTAGCACAGATCAAATGATAATGACAAACAAACTCCTAGAGCAATAAACCTGCACTAAAATACATATATATATATATATATATATATATAAATATCCAGACAGATGAGATAGAAAGAGATCCAAAAGAGGAAAGGGCTCAAATGGCTAAGAGTATCTGTATCTGAGGTAAGGGAGCCCGGAACGATCCGAACGGGCAAGGCTGGAGATATCACTAGGTAGAGAAGGACCTAACTCTAAGGTATAATTCCTGAGTAAATGAGCCCTCGCCGCCAAGGCATCCGCCACTGAATTCCCTTCCCGGTAAATATGCGATAGATGAACTGAACGCCCCCTCATCAGCAAAAGAATCCGTGTAACAATAATGCTCA